>NC_044277.2:2696731-2871731 GCF_004027225.2 Strigops habroptila
CTGGAGCTGTAGGGTTTTGCGTTCAAGCCCACAAATATCTTAGCTTGGTTTCTCCAGGGGTAAAATGAAGGAGTGGCTGCTCTTGAGGGATTAATATGGGGTGAATTAGAAGCTTGTAAAAAGCATTAAAAGCCACAGTTGCTGTAGCAGGATTGCATCCCAAGGTTGGGAATAGGAGGCGTGATGCTGTAGTGCATCCTCCTATTGCAGACCCTCCTGCTGATGGATCTGGATGCTGTGGGTGAAGCAGTGGTGCAAGTGTGAGGACATCCCATCTGGATTGCAGGATGGAGACAGCACATGTTTAATGTGTGCATAGATGGAAGGTGCTTAGATCAGACAAAAAGTGTGGGGAAACCCCAAGCCCCAAATCCCTCATGTTTTGCAGCATCAATCATACAAATAGTTGTGAAAAACCTCAGAGATGTCTCTTTTCTCTCACAGTTTCAGTAAGCACCACTGGCCAAATGCTTGTTCTCACCACAAGGATGCTGTTTCTTGACCCCAGAAGCTGCATCCCAACATCTTCCCCTTAGCTTCCAGCCATGAGGCAGGAATAACACATCCTGCTGTGGGCAAGGAGATGCCCAAGGACTAGCTCGCAAGTAGATGATGGTGGTGTCCTCTGAATGTCCTGCTCCTACAGGCATCACCACACAGGGCAAGGTGGGAGTCAGGCAACATCCTGCTTCCTACAGCATCACCACACAGGTCCAGGGTGGGAGTCAGGCAACATCCTGCTCCTACAGCATCACCACACAGGTCCAGGCTGGGAGCCAGTCCTACAGCGTCATCACATAGGTCCAGGATGGGAGCCAAGCAACATCCTGCTCCTACAGCATCACCACACAGGTCCAGGATGGGAGCCAAGCAACATCCTTCTCCTACAGCATCACCACACAGGTCCAGGATGGGAACCAGGCAACATCTTTGATGTAGGTAACCACTAGCTGGGGGTGTTGAGACCCATTTTCCTACTATCATAATTCTTTTGATGATCCAGCAATGCCTGGAGCAGCCCAGCCCTTATTCTGCTGGGCTGGGCTTGGTGCTGGGCTTTTTTGCTACTTTCTCAGAAGTGGCTCTGAATTCAGCTTGCTTTTTTTTAGCAACATGCTTTCATCATTTGTAATACTAAAGGCTCTCCTGCAATGGGAGGAGGTTTGGGCTGTTATTTTTTAACTGAATGTTTCATTGATGTGATGTGCAGCATGAGCTGCTGGCCGCTGTATTAGCAAGAGAGTGAAAAGTCAGACGTGGTTTGTGGGGTGGTGAAAGGAGCACAGTGGGCTTGGTGAACCAGAGAATTAATATTACAGTGTTTGAGGCATGGGTGTGAAAGTGAGAACAGACGAACTCCATTACATTGTTTTCAGAAATGGATTTTGTTGTTTGTTGTTTTTGTTTTGGATAGTCTGAAGTTTCTCACTTCATAGAATCACAGAATGGTTTTGGCTGGAAAGGACCTTAAGATCATCCAGTTCCAACCCTGTGCCATGGGCAGGGACACCTCACACTAGACCATGTCACCCAAGGCTCTGTCCAGCCTGGCCTTGAACACTGCCAGGATGGAGCATTCACCACTTCTTTGGGCACCCTGTGCCAGCGCCTCACTACCCTCACAGTAAAGAACTTCTTCCTTATATCTCATCTCAATCTCCCCTCTGCAGGTTAAAGCCATTTCCCTTTGTCCTGTCCCTACAGGCCCTTGTCCAAAGCCCCTCCTCAGGTTTCTTGTAGCCCCTTTAGGCACTGGAGCTGCTCTAAGGTCTCCCCTTAAGGAGCCTTCTCTTCTCCCAGGCTGAACAACCGCAGCGCTCTCAGCCTGTTTTCATGGGAGAGGTGCTCCTCTGATGTCCTCTGTGGCCTCTCTGGTCAAAATGGGGATGGGAGATAAACTCCTGTGTTGGTATGTATGTGCTAAGGGAGAAGGTTTCTGTCCACACTGGATGCTTGCTATTTATGGCACTACTGTGAATCTTGTATGCTTCACATAAGACGTTCTGGGCTGCTGAAGATGAGTATGGTCACTTGTCAGTGGTGAGGAAGGTTCTTGCATACCCAGACTTGCTTTCTGGTTGTTCTTTTCCCCTGACTGCCCAAATTAGCTCCTTTTCCTGTAGAGATGTGGTTTGTGTTCTGCTGACTTCAATTTACCAGTGACCTTTCTTGCAGCCTGAATTCAGTGTTCTCGGTACCGTGAGCAATATAAACTGTCTTAAATTATACCTCTCGCCCTCCATCCATCTCAGTTTAGTTTTGCAGGAAGATTATGCAGCATCACTTGGAGTTTGCTTTCAGAATTGAGAAGGATGATAAATAAATGCCGGTGGTAGAAACTGGAGAACATGGACAGCTTTAGCTAGCTTGGTGTGTGGAAAAGAAAGAAGAATGGCTGCATCAAAGAAACGTGACCAGTAGGTTGAGGGGGGCGGTCCTGCCCCTCTACTCTGTTCTCTTGAGACCCCACTTGCAGCACTGTGTTGCAGTTCTGGTGTCCTCAACATAAGGAGGACATGGAGCTGTTGGAGCAAGTCCAGAGGAGACCACGAGGATGATCAGGGGCTGGAGCACCTCCTGTATGGAGAAAGGCTGAGAACACTGGGGCTGTTGAGGCTGGAGAAGAGAAGCTGCGTGGAGACCTCAGAGCAGCTTCCAGTGTCTGAAGGGGGCTACAAGGATGCTGGAGAGGGACTCTTCATCAGGGACTGGAGTGATAGGACAAGGGGTGATGGGTTCAAATTGAAATGGGAAGTTCAGACTGGATCTAAGGAAGAAGTTCTTTACTGTGAGGGTGGCGAGGCGCTGCAACAGGCTGTCCAAAGAAGTGATAAATGCTCCATCCCTGGCAGTGTTCAAGGCCAGGATGGACAGAGCCTTGGGTGACATGGACTAGTGTGAGGCATCCCTGCCCATGACAGGGGGTTGGAACTGGATGAGCTTAAAGTCCCTTTCAACCCAAATCCTTCTATGATTCCTTATATGCCTTGGATAGACCTCTGTGTCTTCTTCATCCTTCTTTTTGAAAGGCAAAGATGCTTTTATCAGCTGATTTTCCTGTCTCACAACTGGAAATGCCAATGAGGGTCATTGCAATAAAGGCAGCTGTGACTTGCTTAGAAGCTGCGCTGATGCAAACTCTGCCATGTGTGCCTCCCTTTGGATGCTTCCTCTGCACCTGGGATTGTTTCCATCTCCATGAGATGACTTTTGATTGGAATCCTACAGGAATGTTGCTGTGTTTTTCTGGCACTCCCTTAATTTGCACACTGCAGTTTAGTGGAAGGGCTGTTGAGATCCAGCTGTGTTGGCATTCATCAATTTTGCTGTGACTTGAGTGCAAACAAGACTATGTGGTAGATGGCAAAAATCTTTGAAATAGGAAAGCAAATTCATGCAATGAATGATGTAGGTCTAGTTTTTGGAGTAAAATGACAAAAATCAGGTCATTTTTTGAAGTGTCAGACCCCTGCTCTACTTACTTGTGGTCCCAGTTTCTGGATCAAATGGGAGAGTAATGTGGACGGATGCATTTGTCAGAGCATGGCAGGTTTATGTTGGAAACACACTGTGTTATATGCTGGTTGGGCACTGTATACTTGGGGAGCAATAACATGGACTTCAGGCCTGTTGTTGTGGGATATCTGCTCCTCAAAGGAGATTTTTGGGCAGCAGCATACTGATAATCTGGTGTTTGACAGATTATGTCTATGAGAGGCAACCCAAGTGGCTGAAATGACTTTAGAGCTGGAACAGTAGTGGCTGGCTGCACCACCAAGATTGATCTTGCTATTTATGGGGACATCAACCAAGATGCCACAAAAGAAATGTCAAGATCATGAGGGGTATCGGGTTCAAACTTACACAGGGGAAGTTTAGGTTAGATATAGGTGAGGCACTGGAAGTGGTTAATGCTCCATCCCTGGCAGTGTTCAAGGCCAGGTTGGACAGAGCCTTGGGTGACATGGTCTAGTGTGAGGTGTCCCTGCCCGTGGCAGGGGGTTGGAACTAGGTGAGCTTAAGGTCCTTTCCAACCCTAAGTATTGTATGATTCTATGGAGAAATAGACCAAAACACAACACTTACAGCAACTCTCCAGCACATGGATTGCCTATGAGTAAAATGGGCAACCAGGCAAAGTTATGATTTTGTTTTGATGGGGGTAGCAACTAGAGATGGGAAGTGGCAGAAGATGTGTCAGGAGGTGAAAAGCACATCTGTAGGAAACTAGGTGCCGCCTTCTTGCTCTTCAGCAGATGGAGTGCGGAGAGCAGATGGAGATCTGCTCCAGGGGCTCATAGAATCATAGAATAGTTAGGATTGGAAAGAACTTTCAGATCATCTAGTTCCAACCCCCTGCCATGGGCAGGGATGCCTCACACTAGACCATGTTGCCCAAGGCTCTGTCCAACCTGGCCTTGAACACTGCCAGGGATGGAGCATTCACCACTTCTTTGGGCAACCCATTCCAGTGCCTCACCACCCTCCCAGTAAAGAACTTCTTCCTTAGATCCAACCTGAACTTCCCTCATTTCAGTTTGAACCCATCACCCCTTGTCCTATCACTATAATCCCTGATGAAACGTCCCTGCTGGTGTTCATTTATCTTTCCTTGATTCAGCCCTTAATATTTCACTCAACTTTTGGGGTGCTAATCATGTTTTAGGATTCTTTTCATTTCATTTTTTCCCCTCTCCAGTTTGATTGAAGCTGGCCAACAGCTTGAAGTTATGAAAGCAGCTGAAAGGGCAGGAGAATGGGACTAGTCAATTGGAAAGTCAACGTAGATCATTGCCAGTTCTTGTATCATTGTAATTCCCTGTGGTGATCATCATCATGTTGCTGGGAAAGGCTGAGAAAGTGGCATCTGTCATTCCATGACCATGGGAGACTGGCCATTTTGGTTGCAAATATGGGAACACTGTAGGATGAGTGTCTGGAGGCAGTCCCGTGTTAACAAGTAGTCAAGCCTTCTCTATCTGCTCCAGAAGATCTCCTGCTGGGGAATGTCAAGTAATGCATCTCCTGTGACTTCTGCATCCCTAGTGACAAAGCATCCCTCTTGACTTTTGGTAGCCTATTTGTGGAATTATTCAGGGAACATATTCTCCTACATATTCTCCCATCTGTCTTTTCCCCAAATTCACTGGCCTTGCCGAGTGCTTAAGAATAGACTTGCTTTCTGCGTTCTGTCGAGAAGGCAGTTAAGAGTTTATTTTTTGACCTTCCTGTGTTTAGATGATAATATTTTTAGTATCTTCCAGGATGGCTGTTTCTGAGCCCATGTGTAGTTTGGACTTTCTTTTACCATTGAAATGCAGAGGGGAAAGCTTGATCAACAGCTTAATCTGAAAGAGGTTTTGGGGTATTCTGTCACCCGGACCAGGCTGTGCAAGAGCCCTTTTGATGGCACTTCATGACCCTTTTACACCGTTTCTAAAAGACTTCTTCAAGAATCTTAGAATAGTTTGGGTTGGAAGGGACCTTAAAGCTCATCCAGTTCCAAACCCCTGCCATGGGCGGGGACACCTTCCACTAGAGCAGGTTGCTCCAAGCCCCTGTGTCCAACCTGGCCTTGAACATTTTACATTATAATATTATCTAAGAATAATGTTTTTAATCATAATAATCTCTATATTATTCTGTCTTCTTTCCTATGCATCCTATTGCTTACCTGAAAGTAGTAGCCTTGGGCGAAGTTACTTTTTGAGGTGGTGGTGACATCCTTTTTGTTGGCTTTAGTTTGTGTTAGGTGCGTGCATGTTCTAACACTTTGTCTCCATCATCGCTTTGCATTGTTTTAGCCTGGTGTAGATAATTCTCACTCATATCAAACTACATTTCCTCAATGCTTTGTATAAGTGGAAAAATCAACTTGCATGTTCAAGGAGTCAAGGAATTAGCATTTGGAGTCCATGAGCTGCTGTGAGGGTCTTGATGTGTTGTCCCCTTCTTTACTCATCAGTTGATGTCCCCCAGGATCCGGGGTGGGATTCCATGTTTGCTTCTGTGGTCAGGTTCAGGTAGCGATGACACCAGACCCAAGGGACTTGAAGAAGCTACTGGAGACCTGTGACTCCTTCCATGGTCAGTGGAGCTCCTTTGGGGAGGCTCCATTCTCCGTTCCTATCTGTAGAGAAGCCAAGCTGGATTCCTAAACACAACACTTTGGTTACATGGGTGAGCTTGGACACAGAATGGCTTTTTTCCCTTCCCTTTCCTTGACACACTCAGGGAATTTAAATTGAATTCATGTTAGGGTTTATTGCTTTTGGATGTGCTTACTCAGCACTCAGGCTGCCGTTCATACCTCTGTAAACCTCTTCCTTGCACATCTCTGTCCTTTGAACGATCAGAAGATCCTTGACAAAGTGTTTAATAATCTCTGTTACAGTCTTGCTGCTCGAACTTGGCAATATTTGTGATCCTGCTTCCTCCTAAACTGAAATCACAGAATCATAGAATCAACCAGGTTGGAAAAGACCTTTAAGATCATCAAGTCCAACTATTCCCCAGCACTGCCAAGGCCACCACTAACCCATGGCACTGAGGGCCTCAGCTACACGGTGTGTGAGCACTTGCAGGGATGGTGACTCCAGCACTTCCCCAGGCAGCCTGTTCCAATGCCTGAGCACCCTTTAGGGAAGGAATTGTTCCTCAGCTCCATCTAAACCTCCCCTGGTGCAGCTTGAGGCCATTTCCTCTTGTTCTATCCCATTTTCTTGGGAGAAGAGACCGACCCCAGCTCACTACAACCTCCTTTCAGGTAGTTGTAGAGAGCAGTAAGGTCCCCCCTGAGCCTTCTCTTCTCCAGACTAAACCCCCCCAGGTCCCTCAGCCATTCCTCATCACACTTGTGCTCCAGGCCCTGCACCAGCTCCATTGCCCTTCTCTGGACCTGAAATTGTAGCCAGAGATGATGTTTGGGATTCCTGGTTGAAACTCACCAGTTGAGAACGTGGGATCTGGAATCCCTCTGAGCTCGTGCATCATCCATGGAGCTGTTTTGAGCTTTTATCTCTGCAGCTCATGATGGTTTGTCCATATTAGAGAAACTTAGTGGAAGTTTTTCTGCTGTTAGTAGCTCTACAAGCGAGCCAGCAGCAAGAACTGCATTCTAAGATATGACTTGGAGCAGGCTATCGTCATCAAACCCTATGTGTTTAATTCCTTTGCAGAAAACATCTGGTTGGTACAGTAATTCCCAAGCCAGATCCTGGCTGGAAGTTGCAACACCAACTGTTAAGGTCATCTTTCCTCTTTGGGACAAATGTGGTTGGTTGAAGGATCCTCCCTATTTCTTTGGTGTCTTTCACTTTGATTTGGGAGCATGGCTTTTTGTCCAGCCTTCTGGCATCTTTGCACGGAAGGGAGGTATTGAGGGAGAATAATTTATAGGACTTCATGGCATGGTGCCATTTTGTTACAGTGTGATCACGCTTGCAGTATTCAATAGAACATCCTTCTCGAGTTAGTGGGGACGATTGTGGTTGGATTCTGTCCCATGTGATTTATCTTTGTTTTTGCAAAGGTTTTTTTACTATATATGAGATAAATAAATGAGTATATCCATGTTCTCAATAGCTGGTATGAGAAGCAAAGTGCTTCAATTAAATATTTCTGGATTATTTTTCTCCCAAATAAGGCTTTTATTAACTTACACACGTTTTTTTCCCCCGTCTTTAACGAATCCTAAAATCTGGTTACAAATTGTTTCCCTCTGCCCACACTCTGGATAAAACATCTATTTCCAAAAAAGAGCAGAACGATGGTGCAATTTATTTGTTGTAAGAAGAAAAATAGCAAGTTGGAGGTGAGGAGCAGAGTGCAAGTTCTTTGGGAAGACAGGAATTCCTTTTCCTCTTACTTCATTATTTGTTGGTGTCAGATCTGTACTAGCTGTGACTGTGACCTGGTGATGGTGTGCTGGTGCTGCAGCTATTACTGGGCTGGTGGATGGACAACTGAGAAAGGGCTCTAAGAGGATAAGCAGAGATTTCTGCGTTTAGGAAGGCTACAGAGTTCATGTCCCCATCATGGGCAGAAATGAACACTGTTAAGAGGCCCATTTTTGATGATTTTGAGAATCAATCTGAAAGGAATCAGAATAGCCCTTCCATCCAGCCTGGGTAAAATAGAGGTAGTTCAAGGCAGCTTGAGTATCTCTTTTCAGCAGATGTTCTGTTTCAAAACCTGATGATCTTAGTGGTTATTTGGAGATGTACAGACAGTACCTGCTGCCCTGTTACTCACATTCTGTATCGGCAGCACTTTCTTGTTCAGCATGGTGTTCCTTACCCTAATTTCCGCGGAAGAAAGTCCTCTTCATAGTCAAAAAGGGATGCTGGAACAGATAAAATGTTCCCATATGGTAATTCTTGCGCTCCAAAGTTCCGAGGAACGTTTGATCACTCATCTGCATGATTATCTTAATATCACAAAGGCTGATAATGGAAATGGAGATTTCAAGCTTGACCTGATTCATAAATAGGAGAAGTTAAAATGCTGAACGTGATTGAGTTATTTGCTGCAGCTGCTTCCAGGCCTGGATTGATTTGAATTTCTGCTGACAAGGCATTGAGACTGCTGGGAAGGACATCCCTGAGCTTATGAATAGGAGTGTTTGGAACAGAGCGGGATGTGATGGGAGGTAGATGGTGGTGGGGTGGCTGGGCTCTGAAGCTTTGGTCTTAAAGTGAGGTCTTCTGCAATCATTTGGTCTGCTTTGAGCAATAATACTTAGATTAGTATAATAACTTTTATTGTATGATGTCTTTGTTGTACTTCCACTCAATGTCTTTTTCTTTTCTTGCATGGTACTGCAGGCTCAGGATTGTTGCTGGTGAAGTATGTGGACACTTAAACAAATACTGATTCATTGATAAAGACTTCTGTTTGGGTTTTCCTATGGTTGCCAAAATTTCTGTTGGCAAAAAGTTCTCTGGTCCATGGTGGGATTTTGTCTCAAACCCAAACATTGTGTAATGCTGATGTGGGAGGTTCAAGACCCAAGTGGATCCATGCTTTGGAGGTCTCCTCCAGCATCTCAGTTGCGCATCTGAGCATTGGCCTCAAATCGGTTTTCCTTCTCTTGTCTTAAGATCATAGAATTATAGGGTCAACTAGGTTAGAAAAGACCTTTAAGATCATCCAACCATTACCCCAGGACAAGATTCCACCTACATGTAACTTCCATCATAGCTTACATCAGCTTTGACATCACATAAGTTCATGGTTGTGAACCTGGCTGGAGGATCTCTTGCCTACTGGCTGTTGGTGTTGATGAAGAAGGAGCATCTCAGCAGGAATAGCTATGCTGAGCAGGATTGAGGGTGTAGTCTTGTATACTCCAGGTTCACATCTACTTTTCACATCTACTTCTTGTGACTCCAGATCTGGTTCTGTTCTCAGCCCATCTTGCTATCCTATTTTCCATATAAAGCAGATGCTCCACTGATCCACTGAACTGAAGGCTCCTGCGTCATCAGCCAGGTTTCCTCCAGCCATATAGACAGCACGTCTGCAGTGGTCCTCTGAAAACAAGATGCATCTTCATAGTGAGAGTGGGAGAAGAGTCTTTGCATGATAGACCCATGATCCTGACCTTTTATCCTGGCTGGTGTTGGTGTTGATACCACTGATGATCTGAGAGCCTTTGAAAATCACCTCTCTGATCTCATGAGACCTTGTAGTTAACATTTAGGTCTGTGTATTTGGGATATTGCGAGTGAAAAGGTTTAGTTTTTCACAATTACAACAGTGTGGAATATGAAAACATCTGTTTTATGATAATGTGCCTATATAAAATATATATACAATGCGTGCACATAAATATATGTTGTATATATAAATATATTAATAATATGTAATATTGCAGCCTTTTTGCATTGACGGGTTAAAGTAACAACAGGGGAGACTTGCCTGAAATAGAGCAGCACTAAATCAAATTGATTTTTGTCGTTTCCTCCCCATTACAAGCCCAATTTAACACCCTCAGTTCCAGCCTTTGCTCTGAACCAACCACTTGAGTACTGGATCCTCAGTGAGCAAGTTCTGGGTGAGAGTTAATTGTTGCAGCTCACTTACTTAGGTACAAGTGTGAGAGGTTTTAGAGACAGAGGCAAACATACACTGACAACCTTATGAATAGACAGCCCTGAAGGATTTGGCTTTCTGGTTTATTTCTGCTGAAACTAGTGGTCATTTTGTAATAAATAACATCTCCTGTTGTCAATTTGCAAAGGAAAAGATGGTCCATTTCTTGTCTGGAGTACAGAGTACACCAGTTTTGGCTGTCTGCTCAGATCTGGGTTAAGGGCTCAAAATGTGCCATTTACTGCTCTATATATTTGTCATCAGTGATATTCTTGCAGTCTCAGTTTGTCTTTTAAGTAAAATCATGCAACGGTTTGGATTGGAAGAGGCCTTAAAGCTCATCCAGTCCCAACCCCCTGCCACGGGCAGGGACACCTTCCACTAGAGCAGGTTGCTCCAAGCCCCTGTGTCCAACCTGGCCTTGAACACTGCCAGGGATGGGGCAGCCACAGCTTCTCTGGGCACCCTGTGCCAGCGCCTCAGCACCCTCACAGGGAACAACTTCTGCCTCAGAGCTCATCTCAGTCTCCCTTCTGGCAGATTAAAGCCATTCCTCTTGTCCTGTCCCTCCAGGCCCTTGTCCAAAGCCCCTCTCCAGGTTTCCTGTAGCCCCTTTAGTACTGGAAGCTTCTCTCCTGATGCCCAGGGTGGTGAGCTTGCTGTGCACCCTTCTTGCTGCCCTAAGCATCTCATGGTCACTGCAACCAAGGCTGCCCTTGAGCTTCACGTTCCCCACCAGCCCCTCCTTGCTGGTGAGAACAAGGTCCAGCACCTCTCCTTGTTAGCCCCCCTATAACACAGTTGTGTTTTTATCTTTACATTAACCTGGTATAGACACATGTCCACATTGCAGTGTGTTTGCTTTACAAGTGTTCATCCATATTGATATATGTCTCATCTACGAACTCTTGCTTTACTTAATCTGCAAAGAATTAAAGCACCTAATGGCTGGAAACTTTGGCAACATGAATTAAAAGCCTTTTATAAATCAGTATTTGGTAGTCTTCAGCTCCCTGTGTAAATGTACTGCTTTCCCTCCATCTCCCCCTCCTGCTGCTTCATGGCAATGTCCTTGTGTTAAGTCCTTGGTAAACCTCCTCCTTGTGTTTCCTCTGTAAATCCTGCAGGCTCTAACAGGTTTCTAAATCTTGCAATTTGGTATAGAAAATACCTTCTATGTTTCCTTGTTTGTTGCTTTTAAGAGAGTCGTTTGTATTTGACCAGCTTTGCATAGCTCTCTGTCCATAGATCTTCTTTTAGAATCATAGAATTTTATAGAATCATAGAATTTTATCCCTTTCACAGCTCCCTATATGTATACATAATATTCTAAAAAGCTTTTCCCATGCAGGGTAAACTTCTTCAACCTGTTGTGAAGTGATACCTCATTTTTACTGGAGAGCCAGGATTTAAATGCACAGTCAACATACCCTGCAGCTTAGTGCACTGCTTCCAGAGGCATTGCCATAACTGTCCCCATTTCTCCTCCTTGGTTATAAGGTGTGTGAAAACATCTGGTTGTCTTTAACTTCTCCCACATCCGGGCAAACCTGGTGTTGGCAAATACACCGACCTCATTTCGGGTGATGTGCACTGATTTACCCAGTGCTTTAGCTTTGATAATGGGATTTCACTGCATCCACGCTTCTATAAGCATCTGAATTACAGCCTGAAGTGTTACTTCTTTTTCTCCCCATCTCTTTCTAGGATCGCTGCTTTTTCTGGGATTTCATTAGGAAAAATAATGCATTTCTTCCTACTCAAAACCCAGAGCTGTGTCTGGTGCTGGGAACCTTCTACAAACGCTGTGCAGTGCTGCTGCTGGGAACAGCCTCCCATAGCAACCTTCAGCTTGAAAGCTAAAATCACATCACCCCGTATGACAGCTTTATTATTAGATTGGCATGTGAACCCTTTGGAAGCAGGCTAGGTGGCAGGGAAAAAGTTCCACTGGATTCTGTCTTAAGTTTGGTGGGATGTTTTATGTTTTGTGGGGTTTTGGATCACTTTTGGGTTTGATTTGGTGCATTTTTGTTTATTTATAACTAAAAATTCTTTCACAGATAGAATAAATAGATGGAAAAGTGAGAGACAAGAGATGCCATTCGAGGTCAGGCAGAAAATCTCTGCCTTGAGGTATGACACATGGTCATGGCCATCACTGTAGTAGTTGCATAGAATCATAGAATCACAGAATAGTTGGGGTTGGAAGGGACCTTCAAAGCTCATCTAGTCCAACCCGCCTGCAATGAGCAGGGACATCTTCAACTAAAAGATGCCCAGAAGATGATGTTCTTTGCTGCTATACATGGACAAGATGGAAAACAGTGGCAGCAGTGGAGTTGGGTTCAGGTTGTGCTTTTTTGGGCTTTGTGTTATTGCAGCAGTGTTGGGGAGCTCCAAAGGGTCCTTCTTGCCCAAGGACTGAGCAAATGGGTGGCACAAACTTGAAGGGATCCCATTTGCCATCAGCACAGCACCCGTCTGGTAGTTAGGGGGTAGTTTTGAAGACATGAAGATGGATGGTGCAAGCCACTCTGTGTGGTATCTTCGACTTCTACTTGCCATCCTTGGATACCTGATGCTGGTCAGTCAAGGGGTTTGGTTCTGTTGGTCAAAGTCTATCTAAACCACTCGGTGGTGGAGCTGTGCAGTAGCTGTTGTGCTGTCACAATCCCTGTGGAGATTTGAGTTGGCCAACAGTGTTTCTGGGGTTAGAAAGTTATATTTTCATCACTTTGGGCTTCACAGGGCTGATGAGCTTGGTCAAAGCGGGTCTGGGGTATGCTGTTGAGTATTGCTAGGGTAGCCTCTCCCTTTGCTTTCATGGTGGGCGTTATTCTAGCCCTGACCCACCAGCACTCAACATAAATCAGGAGTGCACTGACATGTGCCATTCCTGTTGTCCAGCCCCTCTGCAGGCTCATGTCACACCTCCATGCTGGCTTTGCTTCCTCAAAGCTTCTGTTGGTGACAGGAGGACTTGAAGGGTGGATGAAGGTCCTGGAGACTCTTGAGAGCAGTTGTGGGACCAAACCAGGCTGTTCCAGATCCAGTCTGAGATAAGGCTGGTGATGGGAGACTTTGTCTCCTTGGCTTTTCATTGAGCTTTGGCATTGCTGATCTGATGGACTCTTCCTCCTCACCAGAAAACCAATTGCAAAGTAGCTGCTTGCAGTTTTCACCCACTCTTGTGGACGTGTATGGCTCACTCTGAGCTGGTGGCTGCTGGAGCTTCTCTGGATGCAAGGGTAAAAGGGACAAAATACCTTGTGCTGTTGATGATACCAACTTAGGATGAACTCCCTTGATCCTATTTCATTGGGGCACAGATAGTCCTGTCCATACTTAAAAGCCACGAAGTCCATGGGAGGAGCAGCATCCCTCCTGCTTGCTACTAGAGCTCTGGATCTCTCTTCCTAAGCTTTTCCAGGGAGGAAGAAAGCTTGGTGAGTTATTTCTGGGTGGAGGAGAGGGGGTGGCTTTCTGTGCTGGCTGTAAGCAAGGAGACAGCCAGACTCAGACCCTGGGAAAGCTATGAAGATAGAGAACAGATTTTGGAGCTCATGTAAGGAGCTGCCTTGCTTTAGCTGTGCTCCCCTCCAAAGCTTTTCAAGCTTTTCTAGCAGGCTTTGTGTCTCCATCCTCTCTTTAGATACTGTTCCTCTCCATTCCTTTGCACTTTATAGAGAAGTAAGAAATGACTCACTGCACAGCCTACGAGGGAGCTTTAATGAATAAATGCATTTAAGAAGAAAAAAAACTAAACCAGAGTTGTTCTGTCTGGGGCAGAGTGATGCTTTTGCTGTCTTGAACTCTGAAAGAATAAGTTAGACTGCTTCTTTTTATTGGCTTTTAGTTGATTGAGTTACTTTAGCGCTGCTGTTCAGACTAACAGGACTTTGTCAGGACTAGAGCTGCGTGTTTCGTTGATCTGCTTTTAATTTGCTGGAAACATCAAACTGCAGGTTGAAGGAGGTGATCCTGCCCCTCTAATCTGCTCTTGTGAGACCCCTCTTGCAGCACTGTGTGCAGTTCTGGTGTCCTCAACATAAGAAAGACATGGAGCTGTTGGAGCAAGTCCAGAGGAGGCCACAAGGATGATCAGGGGCTGGAGCACCTCCTATATGAAGGCAGGCTGAGACCATTGGGGCTGTTGAGGCTGGAGAAGAGAAGCTGCGTGGAGACCTCAGAGCAGCTTCCAGTGTCTGAAGGGGGCTACAGGGGTGCTGGAGAGGGACTCTTCATCAGGGACTGTAGTGATAGGACAAGGGGTGATGGGTTCAAACTTGAACAGGGGAAGTTCAGGTTGGATCTAAGGAAGAAGTTCTTTACTGTGAGGGTAGTGAGGCACTGGAATGGATTGTCCAAGGAAGTTGCGAATGCTCCATCCCTGGCAGTGTTCAAGGCCAGGTTGGACAGAGTCTTGGGTGACATGGTTTAGTGCAATGTTTCCCTGCCCATGGCAGGGGGTTGGAACAGGACCCAAACCATTCTATGATTCTACAATAATGCAAATCTCCCAAATATTTCAATTCTTCCCCTTTCAACCCTTGACGCTGGCAGCATCCCATGGGGAGGAGGAGCAGTGATGGTTTCTGGACATCCTTGGCACTAATCAGGGCAAAGTGCTGTCTTTTAAGGCTCTTGTGATATCTTGGGGATTGATGGGAGCATCTTTCCTTCAGAGGAGCTATGCTTCCCTGCCAAGTCCCTGAATTCAATATGTTTATTTAGCTTTCTTCCTTGGCTGCTCTGATGGAAGGAACCACTTTTTACTTCTTCTGGTAATAAAATAAGCACAAATACCTGCAGTTCTAAAAATAGACCTTGTGCATCCCCTGTCTTGCTTCTGCATCTGCTGTTCTGGCTGGGATCTCTCTGCTTGGGACTCCTGAGTAAGAGCAGGATGAGAGGGTACATATATATTTATAGAGTTCATGCAATGGATGACTTCATATTGAATTTATTTATCGAATTTATAAAAATACAGGATTTATCTAGTTCCTGCAAGGCATGAATTTTGCAGTACATGGGAATTGTAGGGTCTGTCGGCTGGGGCTGGTGGTGAAATCTGGGAATCACACTTATGTCATAGAATCATGGAATGGTTTGGGTTTCAAAGGACCTTAAGATCATCCAGTTCCAACCCCCTGCCGCAGGCAGGGACACCTTCCACTAGAGCAGGTTGCTCCAAGCCCCTGTGTCCAGCCTGGCCTTGAACACTGCCAGGGATGGAGCATTCCCAACCTCTCCGGGCAACTATTTCCAGTGTCATTTAAAGGTAGTGCTTCATTTTGAAGGTTTTGAATCCCAAAGCTTGTTAGTGCTCTGCTTCTCCTCCATAAGCTCCAAGACTCTTCTTGTTTAAATACAGGAAGGCAATGTTTTCAAAGGGAGGGAAGAGGGTGAGAAAGAAGTGTGGGTGCTCCTCTGAGATCGAGCCGATCCATTTTTATCTTGTTATATATCATTTTTGCTTAATGCTGTTATATTATTTCAGCTGTGCTCGGTTTTCAGATTCGATGCAGATATGAAGTTGCTATAACAACATGATGATTCATATAATGCTAGCAACAATCTGCTGGGATTTATTTTTCTATCATGACGACTTAGATGTTTTTGGTGGGGATTTCTGTCTATTTTCAGAGAGATCGCACCATTAGCTTTCCGCAGTGTTTGCTTTGGATTGCTTGGACTCAAGGTAGTAACACCTGTACTTGTGTAACAGACCCGGAGATCTCAAAGCACTTTACAAAGGGCAGTGCTGTTGTGCCAGATTTAGGATGGGAGGTGAAAGCATCGGGATGTGGGACTGGCCCAAGCATCTTCAGCATGTTAAGCGGGAAACTGCAGCATCTGGTCCCTTGTACCTGTGGTTGAGTGGTTCTCCAGCTTGTTCCTTCTTGCAGGGGTAGAGCTGATGAACTGAATAGTGATAGGACAAGGGGAATGGCTTTAGCCTGACAGAGGGGAGATTTAGATTGTATATAAGGAAGGAATTCTTTACTGTAGAGGGTGCTGAGGCGCTGGCACAGGGTGCCCAGAGGAGCTGTGGCTGCCCCATCCCTGGCAGTGTTCAGGTTGGACACAGGGGCTTGGAGCAACCTGCTCTAGTGGAAGGTGTCCCTGCCCGTGGCAAGGGGTTGGAACTAGGTTATCTCCAAGGTCCCTTCCAACCCAAACCATTCCATGATTACTTCTGAGGTTCTCCTTATCCATGTAGTTTAAAAATAGAGAGGCACAACTTAGGAGCTCTTGTATTTCTCCTGGAAACATATTGTCAAGCTCTTTGTTACCACCTCAAGGTCCTCTGAACTCACTGGGGCTTTATGGGGTGAATCCAGAGGATTTGATTAATAAATCTGTTCCTTTTAAAAAGCATTTTGTTTTCTAAATTGCAGTCTGCAATAAAGAAAGTGCCTTTTTTGGGGGTGTTTTACTAGAAAAAATGCCCGGAATTAGGGATAACTGATTTTTCTGTGGAAGATGGCAGATAATACAGAAATATCTGCTTCATGCCAGTTTTAAGCTGTAAAGAGTAGTCGTGATGGGAAATGTTTCAAGGTACCTCCAGACACTTTGTCAGCTTTTCAGTTCTCATCTGAAAGCGAAGCAGTGGAAATAAATGCCTTCATCACCCTGAAGCCTCATGCCAAGAGCTCTCTCCTCCTCTTGTCTCTCTTTGATGCCCTAACACTGAGCGTTTCAGATAACACATCAGCAAATGGAGCAATGTGCCCTGGCTCCTTTCTTGGAATTTGGGGTTTTCTAGGCTTAAAGATGAGATTTAGATATTTCTTTTTCTAAATGAAAACTTTTGCTTTCCTGCTGACAATTTTAGGATTACTTGATGGGTGTTTGGTTGGGTTTTTTTCCCCCATATAAAACTATAGAAGGGCTTGGTGCCTTTTTGGAAAGTGCTGTTCCTCCTTGGAAAGTCATAGAATCATAGAATGGTTTGGGTGGGAAAAGACCTTAAGATCATCCAGTTCCAACCCCCTGCCATGGGCAGGGACACCTCACACTAGACCATGTCACCCAAGGCTCTGTCCAACCTGGCCTTGAACACTGACAGGGATGGAGCATTTACCTCTTCTCTGGGCACCCTGTGCGAGCACCTCAGCACCCTCACAGTAAAGAACTTCTTCCTTATATCCAAACTGAACTTTCCCTGTTTCACTTTGAACCCATCACCCCTTGTCCTATCGCTACAGTCCCTGATGAAGAGTCCCTCTCCAGCATCCTTGTAGCCCCCTTCAGACCCTGGAAGCTGCTCTGAGGTCTCCACGCAGCTTCTCTTCTCCAGGCTGAACAGCCCCACGGTTCTCAGCCTGTCTTCATACAGGAGGTGCTCCAGCCCCTGATCATCCTCTTGGCCTCCTCTGGACTTGCTCCAACAGCTCCATGTCCTTCTTATGTTGAGGACCCCAGAACTGCACACAGTGCTGCAAGTGGGGTCTCACAAGAGCAGAGTAGAGGGGCAGGATCACCTCCTTCGACCTGCTGGTCACGCTTCTTTTGATGCAGCCCAGGACACGGTTGGTTTCTGGGCCACGAGCACAGCCTCATGCTGACTTGGAAACCATCCAGAACTGCATTGTGCTTTTGTCCAGTTGCCTGTTGAGCTGGCATCTCTTTATCTTGCCCAACAACTGCAATGCAGCTGATTCTGTATAAAGGTCTGGGCTTTCTATCCTGTCTAATTGTGTTAAATTGCATTTGCATCCTAACGAGAGTGACAGGAAGAGGATGTTGAAGCCTTATATGCATTTTTAAGTTCATAAATGCCATCAGTGGAGTCTAAGTCATCAGATAAGCGACTCTGAAGGCCTTGCTGAAATGCGCTGATGTCTTATGTCTTGAGAGTTATCTTCTCCTGCGTTGAATCTCCAGATCCATGTTTTATTACTGTATTAGGAGTAAGGAGGAATCATAAGTGAGAAAACAGGCAGTGTTGGATATGTGCCGTGGGGGCTGCAGCATCTATACCCCATCAAGTGAGCTTTGCAGTGTTGCAGGGGCTTAATTCTCACATCTGGCATTGCTGCTGGGACAGGACTTTTGTTGCAGAGCAAGAAATCTGGCTTCACGTCCATCTTCCTGCATCAGAGGAAACATCTCCTGGTGCCTCTGTGCATATGCCTTACCAATCATAGGATGGTTTGGAAGGGACCTTAAAGCTCATCCAGTTCCAACCCCTGCCACGGGCAGGGACACCTTCCACTAGAGCAGGTTGCTCCAAGCCCCTGTGTCCAACCTGGCCTTGAACACTGCCAGGGATGGGGCAGCCACAGCTTCTCTGGGCACCCTGTGCCAGCGCCTCACCATCCACTCCATTTTTCAGCAATTGGGTATTTGGACACCACAATAAAAGTGCAGTAAAAATGGAGCCAATGGAAAAATGTATGCCAGTAAATTCATACTTCTTCTGGAGATGTGTTCCACATCTCACAAGTTCAAAGCTTGTGAAGTGGGCAAGCCAGCATAGTGTGTGTGATACTGCAGGCATCACTAAGGGATGTTCCCTTCACTTTGTTCCTGGGTGTAGTTCTTATCCCTTGACCGTGTTGATCATTCCAACGTGAACTCAGGCAGCCTTTTCCATGCAGCAAATTGCAGATTTCTCCTCTCATGACCTCCTCTGCACATGGTTGGCTTGGTGGCTCCTTGGATACTGTGATGGAATGAAGGAAATCTCCTTCTTTTCATCACAGCTGGGACAGTCCTGCTATTTAACTTCTGCATCTTGGTACTGTTGTTGCCTCTTGTTTTGTCTATGTTTTCTCATGGGCACATTACAGAACTGGTGTTGGTTAATGTGGTAAGGGTGGCCTGGGACAGAAGACAGTGTCTCACCCAGCTCCTTGGATGTATGTGTGCATCTCTGTAATGGGTAGAAGATGACTCTCCCTCTGAGTCATGCAATTCCTCCTATTTCCTTCTATGGGCTGGTAAAATCAGTCAAGGGACAGGGTAGGAAGAAATGGAAAGTGTCTCTGTGTTTCCAGAGAAGAAGCAACCCCTCCTCCGTGGCAGTTATTTTTGCAGTAGTTTGCATCTCAATTTCAGCCCCAAAATATGCATCGAGTGCAGGCAGCTGTGTCTGCTGAGCCAGGAGGTGTCTAAGATGCCATCAGTTCTCTTGCTGTGGTCCTGATAGCCTGATGAGCCATGAAGGAATTGTCAACCACATGGATGAGGGAGGTAAGTTGGAACAAAATCAGTTGGGGTTTGCAACAAGACCTTGGGAATTACTTGGCTTGCTGTGTTGGTGCCTTGGTGTTGAACAGGGTTTTTACAATGCCTTGAGGGCTGTGGGTATCTCTATTGATGCTTCCTCTTATAGAACTGCTCATCTCAGGTGAGTTGCAGAGTCCTGTGGGACTATGGGTTTTGCTTTAGTCTGGTAGTGCAGTGTCATATCTTTGCCCAAAACTTCTCTATAGAGTAAGCAGTTGATGTGCGTGGTGGATGGAGATGCTTTCACAGGTGGTTCTCAGAAGCTTCTTCCACTTAGGGATGCCCAGCATCGTGAGATGTCGTGGTGGTGTAGCCCCAAAACTTTGTGTTTGTTCTCACCTTCTCCTTGAGGTTTTCACAGAGATTGGTTCAGTTTTCTCCTGGCTTCTAGTTTTACTTCTCTTGTGTCAGTGGTGGCAAAGCCAGAACATGGATGAGACCTTTAGCAATGGTTTGTGAGAAAACACTCATGGTAACCTTTTGCTGCTCCAGAATATTGGGAAACCTGTATTCTCCTGGTCCTCCCATGTATTGGAGGATGACTGTCCTCTATGTGCATGGAGGAAACAGTGCTTGAAAGGCAGCCTTATTGTGTCTCAAGCAGCAGATGGTCTGCTGGAACAGGCATGGTGGTGGAGCTGGAACCCCGCTTTGAAGTCTAGTAGGAGGAGAGCGATGCTCTTGCTGCTGCTGCTGCAAATGCAGCTTCCCATGAGCTCGTTCAGCTGTTGGGAGCCTCTTAACATGACACAGGGAAGTTTCCACATGATGAATGTCAGGGAGGGAGGCGAGGGCGGGTGCATGTTTTAATGTGAGTTCTGCACGATGGAAAATGCTTGTGAGCTCATCATACTAATTTCAGAAGCTCTTTGGTATTGTGGTTATTTTGCTGGGGATAAGTGGGTTGATGGGGGGATAAGCCAGCAAAGCAGGAATTTGGGGAACACTAAAACCAACCATGAGGACATAAGTTAGCCTGCGCAGCCTGTCTGTAACCACCTGCATATCTTCCTTGGTGCTTCTTAAAGAAGTGGTAAATGCTCCATCCCTGGCAGTGTTCAAGGCCAGGTTGGACGGGGCTTGGTGCAACCTGGTCTAGTGGAAGGTGTCCCTGTCCATGGCAGGGGGTTGGAACTAGATGGTCTTAAGGTCCTTTCCAACCCAAACCATTCTATGATTCTATGCTGTTCTTACACCTAGGAAGGAGATCCTGACCCCACATCCTCAGGTTTTTGGACTGTAGTTACTGGATTGCAAAGGTCCAGCTCTCTGGCTCAGCCATCTTCCACTGATTCCATCTGCTAATTCATCCTCCAGGAGAAACAGAGTCGATGTCATTGCAGCAGGAACTGTCCTAAGCTATTTTCATGGCATGGCCTAAGGGAAGGCATGGAGAATTCCCAGAAAGGCAGTTGAGTAATGGAAGGTGATGGGTCCAGATGCAGCAGAGAGGGCCAGTTTTCCCCTTCTCCAGTTTCCATACAAATTTGCTTTGATAGCATTAAAACTTCAGGGGACCTCCTTGTAAAAGCTTTTGCTTGCTTAAAAGGGGGAGCTGGTTGCAACCCGCTTATATCATTTCAAGCTGGAAGGAATGTGACATTGATACAGACAGTTGGTCCCTCCAGTGTGTGTAGGACCATGCATGAAGATGCGAGGTGGCACAGCAGTGAGGATGTAAATGTTGGAGTAAGCTTGGGTTAAACCTTCCACATCATTACTAACAGAGGTGTCCAGTATCTTTAAGTGTTGATTTGACTTGGTACTAGCCTGGTTTCCCCCTGAAAGACTCTTTAGGTTTTGGGGATACGGTGTACACTTGGTTGTGTTGCAGCTTGGTGATGTTCCTGGAGAACCTCCCAGGCAAACTCCTGTAGATAGGAGCCGTGTTGGACACTGTACAAGTAAGCTGCAATCTGTGCCTCCACCTCACGATTTTTGTTGGTTTCTCAGTAATAAACATTGTATTTGTGTGCTTGGATGGCATTTTCCATTCAAAAAGGGAGGGAAGGAATGAATGTGTCACCCACACTCATGGTGCTGGGCATATAACTCAGCAGAATTACTCATAGAACTGCAACCTCATTATCCCAACTATAAATGATTTTTTTTTTCCCCACCAATTTCCTCACTCTGGCCACAATCCTGAAATGAATCTCACCTAAAGAGTCAGTAACATTTTCTCTATCTGTACAGGCAGAAGTAGTTTAGTTTAATGGCACTTCAGACAAAGAAGAAACAGGAAAGAGAAAAGAAAGAAAAGCCCAGAGTATAATACTTCAGAGGCTGTGTTCACTCTGGGTGTTATAAGAGGATGTCTCCATTCCAGTTACAAGTAGATGATGGAAGCCCTGGAGGGATTGGCATGATGTTATCACCATAGTGTGTATCAGCATATAGGGATTGGATCCATTGTGGCATCATTAGAGCTGCTCTTCCTTCTACCAGCTGAAGTTTTGGTGTGCACTTCTTCCAGCCTCCCTGCCTTTCTTGTTGAAACTTCATGTATTTCCATGTCATCTCCCACACCAGGTTTCCTTTTCCTGGTCCTTGGCCATCACCATGAATGGCTGACGTTGCCCATGGGCATGCTTATCCTCCAGAATCATAGAATAGAATCATAGAATCATAGAATCGTCAGGGTTGGAAAGGACCTTAAGATCATTTAGTTCCAACCCCCCTGCCATGGGCAGGGACACCTTGCCCTAAACCACGTGGTCCAATGCTCTGTCCAACCTGGCCTTGAACACCGCCAGGGATGGAGCATCCACAACCTCCCTGGGCAACCCATTCCAGTGCTTCACCACCCTCACTGTAAAGAACTTCTTCCTTATATCTAATCTAAACTTCCCCTGTTTAAGTTTGAACCCATCACCCCTTGTCCTACCACTACAGTCCCTAAGGAAGAGTCCCTCCCCAGCATCCTTGTAGACCCCCTTCAGATACTGGAAGGCTGCTCTGAGGTCTCCACGCAGCTTCTCTTCTCCAGGCTGAACAGCCCCAACTCTCTCAGCCTGTCTGCATACGGGAGGTGCTCCAGCCCTCTGATCATCCTTTTGGCTTCCTCTGCACTTGCTCCAACAACTCCATGTCCTTCTTATGTTGAGGACCCCAAAACTGCACAAAGTGCTGCAAGTGGGGTCTCACGAGAGCAGAGGGGCAGAGCAGAGTAGGGGAATGGCAGGATGCTTTTCACAACGTTTGCTTTCCAGATGGATCTCCCCTCTCCATATCTGCTGTTTTGCTCTGCTGGGGAAAACACAGCTGCCCTGGGGTTTGTTTTGCATGCGCAGGCGTAGGTGGAGCAGATGGAGAAGGCTCAAAGCACCTGGGTGACTAGTGGTTGAGGTGGTTTCCTCCTGTAAACATCTCAGGGGAAGGGGATAGCTTACCCTGTTGGGTAGCAGATGGGATCTGGAGGTACTGTGTCATTATGGACTACTGGTAGCACTTTTTGATCTTGGTGCTTGGGAGAGCCCCTGTGAGGCTTTTGGTCTTTGCTCCTTTATTTCTTTCTCCTGATAGAGAATCACCTGGGTTTTAGCTGCTCTTAGCAACGTTCTGCATGTGAGCATGTGATGCTTGAAATCCAGACCTACGTGCATCTCTTGCTGATGTTAAGATTCAGAAGCCCAGGGGTGATAGAATCAGGCTGGTTAGGGTTGGAAGGGACCTTAAAGCTCATCCAGCTCTAACCCCCTGCAACGGGCAGGGACACCTTCCACTAAAGCAGGTTGCTCCAAGCCCCTGTGTCCAACCTGGCCTTGAACACTGCCAGGGATGGGGCAGCCACAGCTTCTCTGGGCACCCTGTGCCAGCGCCTCAGCACCCTCACGGTAAAGAGCTTCTTCCTTATATCTAACCTGAACTTCTCCTGTTTCAGTTTGAACCCATCACCCCTTGTCCTACCACTACCGTTCCTGATGAAGAGTCCCTCTCCACCATCCTTGTAGCCCCCTTCAGACCCTGGAAGCTGCTCTGAGGTCTCTCCGCAGCTTCTCTTCTCCCAGCTGAACAGCCCCTATTTTC
Organism: Strigops habroptila; assembly: GCF_004027225.2. Taxonomy (NCBI): domain Eukaryota; kingdom Metazoa; phylum Chordata; class Aves; order Psittaciformes; family Psittacidae; genus Strigops; species Strigops habroptila. The sequence continues at coordinate 2,720,099 of NC_044277.2, forward strand.
TTATCTTCTAAGTGTCTCTTCCATGCTCTTCTTCATACTCTTCATATATTTCTTTTTCTGGAGCAGAAGAGGCCAGTAGCTGAAGTTGCAGATTCCCAACCTCTCAGACCCTGCTGCTTGTTTTCCTTCCTACAGAAAGGGTGTGAAGGAAGGGTGCTTTGGGATGCCCAGCAGATAAAGCATCCTTATAACCAGTACAGTGATGGTGTTGCTCAACAAGAAGTTGTAACTCAGGCGTCCTAGGTGGTACAAGGCAAACTGGCAGGCTGCTCCTCACCTTGTCCTGCCTGTTAATCATAGAATCATAGAGTGGTTAGGGTTGTAAAGGACCTTCAGATCACCTAGTTCCAACCCTTAATCTCTAAGAAGGTCATAACATTCCTTCTGTCAGCTGCTAGTTATGGTTGGAGGCTTTATAACACTTCAGTTTGCCCCATGGGCTAGTTTTTCCTTGTCAAGAGCACATGAGAGTGCTGCTGGCGATGTCCCATGTGCAGGATGCTGAGGGATGAGGTGGGTTGCCACTCATCGACTAATGAAGACTATGGTAAACAGCTGAGGATGGAGGGGGAGGATTGAGCTGTGTTGCTGATGGTGATTTTCATAGGTTAAATGGGCAGGTGGTTGGGAATTACATCCTGTAGCTGTAACAACTCAGATCAATGTATACAAAACACCTCACACAATTTGATCCAAATCTTGATTAAACCTTTAGGCTGCTCGCTAACACCTATATTTATTGTGCTCTCTTTTGATGTTTCTTGCAGCCAGCTACAAGAAGCTGCTGATAGAGGAGGGGAAAGGCTGCTGTCACGGTGTGCAATTGGCTTGGTACATTCACAAAGAGGTCACCTAAGGCTGGAATTGCTGCTCCGGGCAGATACAAATCATTGCTGCAATTTTAGCTCTCAATTTTTGTGGCTGGGAAAATTGCATCCATTTTTTTCTTTAGGGAGCTTTATATATAAAAGAATATGTATAGGAAATATATATAATTATATAGGAAATGTTTATTAATACCTTAAAAATACTATTATACTCAACATACGGTGACCAGAGCAGCGTAGGACTTAAATGTGGTGTGCGAAGAAGAGTTTCCTGGTTGGCTTTAATTGAACAAAGCAAGTAGGTGCATTAATTAAAAGGCCTTTTGTGGTAACAGATTGATGAATGGACATTGCATTTTCTTTGTAACAAGGAAAATTAGGAAAAACTGCACTCTTAATAGCTGTTGCAAGGTAGATGGATACGTTAAGGAGTCTACAAGTTGTCTGGCTAATGCTCATCTTATAGAACCATAGAATCACAGAATGGTTTGGGTTGGAAAGGACCTTAAGATCATCCAGTTCCAACCCCCTGCCACGGGCAGGGACACCTTCCACTAGAGCAGGTTGCTCCAAGCCCCTGTGTCCAACCTGGCCTTGAACACTGCGAGGGATGGGGCAGCCACAGCTTCTCTGGGCACCCTGTGCCAGCGCCTCAACACCCTCATACATGTGAAGTTCTCGATTCAGCAGGCCTCTTCATGTTCTCTCAGATTCAACATAAACTGAAATGTTTAACTGGATTGTGGCCAGTGTATTCCTCCCACAGCAGGTTCAGCATCTTAAGGAAGACTGGACAGTGAAGTAAATGATTCCCCTTTTCCATTTCAGGTTTTAATTTGTTGGTGTTTGCAGGTGTCTTGCAACCGATTATACCCCTCGACTTTTGCACCTCTGTTAATCTGGAAATCTTACAACCCGTTAGCAGTTCAGAGGTTTATATCCCCTTTCTTTTAAAAAGGATATTCTGTTCCTACACTCAGCAGTGATGTTTTGAGGAATCAGTACTTGCTTTTGTACCTGCTCGTACGGCCCAGCTCAGAGGCTGCAGGTTGTTGCTGGGCACCAGAGTTCATGGCACTGATGGTGTCTGTATCCTTAGCCATGACAGTGAACTAGTTTTCTTCCCAGCTCTAATCAGTTGTGTCACTTTTCCTTCATGATTAGAAGAAAGTATTGTGTGATCAAGGGAACAGGACTTAGGAAGTATATGGTAAAAGCATCTCTGCATGAGGGGGTCACCAGCACATGGAAGGATGGAGCTCGTGCAGATGCAAATAACATTTTGCCCTTGAGAAATGCTTTTCTTTTAACCTGGCTTTCATTTATAGGAGTTTCACCCTCCTTTTGACTGAGTTGGGAAAAGGGAGAGCTGGTTTAAGAAGGTTTTGATGATGAGGATGGGGAGGGAGTCCCTGTGTGTCATGCCTTAGCTTCACTCATACGGAGAGCGACCTTATCCAAGAGCAGCCTCAGAGCTTTGGCTGTGTTTTCTTGCTCTCGCTGTGTTGTCTTTGTGCTGGTCTTTTGATGGTTTCATGTCTTTGATCTCTAGATAAAGCTACGTACAGAAAAAATGAGATAAGGAAAATGGCAGTATTTTGAAACACAGGTTCTTAAAGGTGCCATGTGGAACTAGAATCATAGAATAGTTCAAGTTGGAAGGGACCTTCAAAAGACATCCAGTCCAACACCCTGCTATGAGCAAGGGCATCTTCAACTAGATCAGGTTGTTCAGATCTAGTCCAACCTGGCCTTGAATGTTTGCAGGGATGGGGCATCCACCACCTCTCTGGGCAACCTCATCCAGTGTTTCACCATCCTCACTGTAAAACATTTCTTCCTTATATCTAATCTAAATCTCTTTTAGTTTAGAACCATTGCCCCTTGTCCTATCTTGGCCCTACTAAAAAGTCTGTCCCCAGGTTCCCTAAAGTCACTGAGAACCATATTGTTGTGTAGAACATCGGGTTTAACTTCATGTTCCTTCTCTTGCAAACTCTTGCCAGGGTGAGTAAAGCCTTGTTGGTGTCCTGTGCAGTGTGAAAGGCAAGCAGGGTAGTGCTGGTCCCATGCCATGCTGGTGGGATATACATGCATCCCTTGGATGCTCACTGGTCCACTCCCAGGGGACCTAGTTTCTGCTCCAGCAGCAGATTCACAAACAGCAGCTCTGTTCTTGGGCAGGAGAGCTGAAGCCAAGCTCCACTGGCTTTTCCTGGGACTATTCTTTTTCCCTCCCTCCCATCTGATTTACCTCTGCTTGGAGGTGTAGGGAGCTGCTGTGGATTTACATGACTGCTCCATGATGTCCCTTGAGACTGCAGCTCTGATTCATTCTCCCCATACACTGCAAGGCTCGTGTTTGGGGAGAGACCAGAGCTTTGTGTCATGTTCATGTTACCTGAATCAGTGGGACAGGCAGCCCTTTCGATACTGTTGATGTTTCCCTAAATATCAGTGCTTGTTGCCCCTGGATCTGCTTGCAGCAGTAATGACTAAAGAGCATTAGTCGTGTTACTGCTGTCCTCAATAGTCCCCCAGCACCACGTTTGGCTGGAGATAACATAAATTGTCCTCCTACAAGGATCTGGGCTGAAAACGAGAGGATTTGGCTTTCAGTACAAGACAGTTGTGCCTTAAAACAAATCTTGCTGAAGGCATCTTTTCTCAGCTTTAGAGCTTTTCCTTTCCATCTTTTGCTTTGACATGCAGCTGCTTCTGTGTGACAGAACCAGCAGCCTTTGGGAGCTGCCGTGGGACTGATGGGTTAGAAAGCTGTCATCAACCAGGTGTAGGGGTAGATTGGTTTAGCGCTGAGGAGGGAAATGTTGTGGCATCCCTATTTCTGACCCATCTCGCCTTTGCTGGACCTCAAGTCACAAGTCTGATACTGGCGGTTGGTGGTGTGAATGATGAAGAACGCCAAATGTGATGAATATGAAAGTCCCTTTGTGCTTTGAGATGTATTGATGGTGTCAGCCAAGCCAGGGTCAAGATATTTATCTCCCACCAGCTTTCATGATGGTCCCTGGTTGTGTTGACAGTGTGTTGGCCCCTGTTGATTCGTTGACACATCCAACTTCATAACTGGTTTTGTGTTGTCTTTGTGCTCTTGGATACTTGCTGATTGCCCTTTCTCCACTCTGTGTGTACCATGGTGCTGTGTCTGTGTACATGCTGCATAATATGGATGAGTAATGTTGGTAGGAAGTGTTTGGGGAGGGTTACCTTAGGTAAGGTATGGGATGCTCTTGAAAGCCTCTCTGTTTGGTAGCCATGTCAGTCTTTTGGGAGCAAAGCTGCAGAAGAACAACTCTTTCAGCAGAGAAGCCATATCTCTTTCTGTTGGGTTTTCCTGTTTTTCACTTCTGATACCCTCGAAGTCCAGGCAGTGGAATTGATTTTGCTCCTTGATCCCCCCTGCTTGGGATCTGCACCAAGCAAGTGCTGGTGAAGGCACTTTGGCTGGAAGGGGTGAACAAGGTGCAAGCACAGCGTGTTCCCTGGCCCCATCCCGCTTCATCCACACAGCCAAGGGTTTGCCAGAGGCTGCTGAGCTCTGGAGAGGTCATTCCATGCTAAGCACAGCAGCAGGCCTTCCCTGGGGATGTTGTTTAACTCGCCTGACCCATGCTTCACCCGTTCAGGTGATGCAAGTAAGAGGCTGACTGGGGCTAAGATTTGTGTCCTGGTGGGAGCAGTGAGCATCAGCTTCAGTGCTCAAGGTTTTCTTGTGGGACCAAGTGGTTTTCTTTCTTCTTGTCTCTGGTTATTTGTGCTTTCAGACAGAAGCACAGTGATTGGGAAAATTGCTTTTATATCAGTGCATAGAATACCTATGCATGCACACAGCTATATGTAAAAGATGCCTTTATTTCCTAAACCAAATGGAGATGTAACCTGGTCTAGTGTGAGGTGTCCCTGCCCATGGAGCATTTGGAACTAGATGATCTTTAAGGTCCCTTCAACTCAAACCATTCTACGATTCTATGTAATATCCATGTTGATGCCCTTATTGTGCCCAGGTACTTGCTAGATCTTGTATTTTCTCCTTATCCCTGTCCTGGTCTTTGAAAGTGTTGCTGTTGAATCTCACAAATGCTGTTTTCCATGTGGATGCCAATTTTGTTTTTAAGGATGCTTAGGAATTGGGGACGTTGTTTGTCCGAGGGCTCAAAGCTAGTGATGTGGGCTTGCTGCTGGACTTGGATTGCTGTTGCTCTTCTCTCAGCATGCTGCTCCATATCCTCATTGCACGTGAAGTTCCCAACTGTGGCGTTGCTCTGCGGGATGCTGTCAAGTGTGTCTGGAAGGGAAAAGAAGCCATTATGCAGCATCCTTTCCAAGCTGCCAGCATGTGATGTGAACAGTGTGGTGACCCAGAAAAGCTCTTCCCTGGGAGGTGGGTTAATCTGGTACCTACCCGCGCCTGCCTTTGTGTGGACGTCCTGATGCTCAGCATTCAGTACACGACCCACCTTAGAGCAATGGACAGTGTCACCAGGCTGTCAGCATAGTTCATGCTTTCTCAAACCAATTTCTCGGCCATTTTAATGGCCATTTCTGGCCAGAAACCACCCCATTTCAGCACTGGGGTGGTTTCTGGCCAGATTTCACCCATGTGGTGGTCCCTGCTCAGTGAGCAGGGCTGGCTTCGCTCTGCAAACCCTGCGGCTCCCGTCTTGCTGCTTTTTCCCTTCCTCCCAATGCTTGCAAGCATTCCTGCAGGAGAACATGATAATCTCCATGTCATTTTTGTAGCAAACTCTCTTCAAAGTGGCAACCGTGGGCAAAATCGTGTTGATGTGGTGCGTTGGGATTGATACTTTGCTGGGCCCTTGTCCTAATCTCCTTAGTATTGAAAGAGTTGATGCTCTGAGCTTTCTCAGTTGTCTTTCTTAAGAAACACTGCCTGTGAGTAACCTGAAATCTACACACATTCCCTGGTCTTTCCCAAAGAAGTAGGAATGTGTTCTCCTGCTTCAGCAACATGGTTTGGGTTTGGCAGAGCAGAGCATGCAACAAAAGGGAAAGCTTTCCATGCTTGGATGTGAACGTTGCTGTCTTGCCAGGGGAGCTGTCTGCTGTGCACAGCATAGGAAGAGGGTTTCTTGTGTTTTGGGAGTGCTCTTTGGATAGAGAAAACCTGAGTGTTAAGGAAAGATTTGTCTTATTTTTGAGGTGGAGGAAATACAAGGAAGGGAAATCATAGTTACTGCAGTAGCTATTGCTAAGGACAGCTCCTGGATGTTTATCAACTTCAAAAATGAGCTTAATATCCATCACATCTTAAGGGATTGATGAGAGCTTTCCTGTGCTGTGCAGCTGTTTGGAGCAAGCACCGACACCTGAAAACACATAAACTATGGAAATCAGAGAATCATAGACTGGTTTGGGTGGGAAGAAACCTTAAAGCTCATCCAGCTCCAACCCCCTGCCACGGGCAGGGACACCTTCCACTAGAGCAGGTTGCTCCAAGCCCCTGTGTCCAGCCTGGCCTTGAACACTGCCAGGGATGGGGCAGCCACAGCTTCTCTGGGCACCCTGTGCCAGCGCCTCAGCACCCTCACAGAGAAGAACTTCTTCCTTATGTCCAACCTGAGCTTCTCCTGTTTCAGTTTGAACCCATCACCCCTTGTCCTATCGCTACAGTCCCTGATGAAGAATCTTCTCTTTTGATGCAGCCAAGGACAAGGTTGGCTTTCTGGGCTGCAAGCACGCACAGCCAGGCCATGGGAGCTTAATTCAGTCATGTTCTTCCCTGTGAGGGTGCTGAGGCGCTGGCACAGGGTGCCCAGAGAAGCTGTGGCTGCCCCATCCCTGGCAGTGTTCAAGGCCAGGTTGGACACAGGGGCTTGGAGCAACCTGCTCTAGTGGAAGGTGTCCCTGCTCATGGCAGGGGATTGGAATTGGATGAGCTTTAAGGTCCCTTCCAACCCAAACTAGTCTATGATTCTATGATCCAGTGTTGTTCCCACTTCTCAACCTCCTGAAGCATCATGAGACTGCTGGTGGCTGCCACCATTACCTATTTTCCTGCCTGTCAATGTCCTCTCTTGCAGCTCAGGTTGGATGGGGGAAAGATCAGACTATCCTTGCTCTCCCACTATCACTTAACTACCACATTCAGGTTGGGATGCTGTGACAGTATTGACCATTTAGCTTGATTCATTCATGTATCCATTCTTAAAAGAAGTAGAGGGATTAATTTTTCTCTTTTGACCTGTAGATTACAGGAACTCTGGCTCCGTGATCAAAGTGCCCCCTTGTCTTAAGAGCAAAGACATGGGTCCAACCTCCTTACTCTCTACAGCGAGCTGCCGATGAATCCATCCTGTGTCAGGCCAGACTTTCTTGGCTGTCACCTCCATTTTGGGGGCACATCAGCCTATTTTGAATGATCCACATCACTGGGCCTTACCACTTTTCTCTTCGCTCCCTGTTGCCAGCTTTGGAAGTTTTTTGGTGTGTTTTAAAGACACCTCCTCCACACATAAGGGCAGGTTCCTGTGCTGGTTTGGGATGGCAGCCAGTGCTTCTGCAGCTGGTGTGTTGAGCATCGTGCAAGGCTCCTGCAAATCCAGATGTCCCCTTTTTCTCTTAAGCAGTGAGGGTAAAGCTTAGAGTTACTTCTACATTTAGAGATCCAAAAGGCTAAACATATTTCTGTTTTAGCCTGCTTGCTTCAAATTCAAGGTTATTTTATGGGGCTGTGGTAGGGATTGTTCCTTCAGTGTGTAAGGATGGAGATTCCGGGTGTGGGGTGATGTTAGAGTGGGTGCACTGAGGATGTGGATTGAAAGGTTGAGCTGTGTGTAGGTTTGGAAGAGGATTTGCTGGCAGCTGCAGAGCAGAGGGAAAGGAGACAGGTAGTAATTGCACAGGAATGGTTTCCAGAACTCCAGAAATACCGATCCAGTATCAAACAGTACGAAAGGGAAACCCTATGGCACCATCCAAATATGTTGTACTAGTTCTGAGGGAAAGGACATCACTCTTTTCTAGAAGGACAATTTTTCTATGAAATTTTGAATGCTGGAGAAACTTTGGAATTCTTGGTGACTTCCCAACTCAGCTCCTCTTCCCACCCTCATCTTCCAGCCAGGTACAACCTAGGGAAGGAGAGTAGGGCCAAGATAATGAAGAGGAGAAGGAATAACATGGTGCCTATCATTGAGGAAGAGTATTTCTGCATTTGAAGACGGTTAGAATCAATGTTTGCTGTTTTCAAGTGGTTCTGCCGGTTGGCTCATGTCATCAGTCCTTGTCTCCTCAACAGTATAATTGCCTGAGATGATCCTGAGGGATTGTAGTGATAGGATAAGAGGTAATGGGTTCAAACTGAAAGAGGGCAAGTTCAGGTTGGATATAAGGAAAAAGTTCTTTACTGTGAGGGTGGTGAGGCGCTGGCACAGGTTGCCCAAGGAAGTGGTGGATGCTCCATCCCTGGTGGTGTTCAAGGCCAGGTTGGACAGAGTCTTGGGCGACATGGTCTAGTGTGAGGTGTCCCTGCCCATGGCAGGGGGTTGGAACTGGATGATCTTAAGGTCCTTTCCAACCCAAACCATTCTGTGATTCTATGATTTGCTCTGGCTCAAGCTAGCCAGTTGGGAAGGATCTTATGTCGGAACCTTATGAGGTAGAACTGTATTATGAGCTAGAAGGAACCATGCTCTGTCTGAGAGAGCAGCTGGGAAGCAAAAGACAGAAATCCTTCATTTTTTGAAAAGGAAGAAAAAAGTTTAAATACAGAAAGAAATGAAGCAAACCTGCAAACAGAGAGGGCTCAACTTCAGCTTTGTGTGGATATTATCCTGGAGCCCTCATTGGGATCCAAACATCTTTGCCAAATGCAAAACAGTGTCTGTGCCCGCTGGCGTTGCTGCTCCTCAACAAGGTGCGGGTATTCGGGAAGTAGTTATAATGTTGGGGCAAAAATATCTGGAAGTGATTAAAAAGTAATTTAAAATATCTGTGTTTTCCCATTAAGCTTTTGCCAGTGGCATTAAACAGTCTGTTCCTTCCCCTGCGCTTATAACAAGCCTATTGTCACGCTGGAGGCGTTTTTATGATAGAATATATAACGTGGTGTATCGACCTCAGCTCAGTTAACTAAAGCGAGTGCAAGACCTCCCTTGGCAAACAACTTGTGCTGAGGATATTGATTTCTCTAGGGATTAGTAAATTGGGCATATCAGTGTGTTTTTAAATAACTCCATACCCTCACGGTGTCAGTTAGGGATAGGATGTTTGTTGTTTCTATTCTTTCCCTGCCCTTCAAATTGGACCGGGAAAACCCTGTGTTAAATATGTTTTTTCTTCCAATTGCAATCGAGCAACAATGATAACAACAAAAAAAGGGCAGGAAGTTGGGGCAGACTGGAGCTGAGGGGATACAGATGTGTTAAGGCTTTCCTTGCTCTGAAAAATGCCTATTTTGCCCGTTATAGGACAAACAAGGCTGCAGCATCAAAGGCATTTGCCATGTGTTGCACCCATGTAATAATATAAGTGGTCTAAGATATAATACAAGAGCTTGCACTGGAACAGGTTGCCCAGAGAAGTGGTGAATGCTCCATCCTTGGCAGTGTTCAAGGCCAGGTTGGACAGAGCCTTGGGTGACGTGGTCTAGTGTGAGGCATCCCTGCCCATGGCAGGGGGTTGGAACTGGATGATCTTAAGGTCCTTTCCAACCCAAACCATTCTGTGATTCTATGATGATCTTAAAGGTCTTTTCCAACCTAGTTGATTCTATGATTCTATGATCTTTGCTGCTAGAGGGTAGCCATAATTAAAAGCAAACCATAGGAGTTCACTGTCTAAATTAGCAGGTAATTATATAGGGTGAAAAGGGGGTAGGGAGAATCTATAGGCTGGTGGGTTATTTGCACTATAGTAACTTTATTTTGTAATCTAATTAGAAAAGAACAAGGGGAGGAAAAAAGCTGGGTGGGAATCAGAGGAGCTGGCTCATGGTATTGAAAGGACAAACAATTTTCTCCCTAATATAAAGTGTGTTTTGGAATTGCTTTTGAAAGTTAATATTTACAGGACTAAAAGCTGATGGACTTTCTATTATGTCATAGCTAATGTTGACAGCAAAGTGCTTTCTGATGCTGTCCCAGCTTGTTAAGTCCGATTTGGCAGTGCTGTGATAGGGTTTGTAAGTATCTGATGTTAGCCAAGGAGAAGTGCACTGGCAGAGACCCATTCAATGAACCTACCTATAATTCTTCCCTGTTTTCTGCAGTAGCATCTCCTCTAATGAGCATAAACCAAACAAAACCCCATCTTTTGAAGGGTCACCACCTGGATAAAACTAACCGTGACTTTTCTGTCTTTTATGATCAAATTCTTCTGTAGATGTTTTTGTCCTGCTGGTGTTCTGAGGAAACCCTGAGCTTTGCTGTAAAAGACAACCCTGTGTTTGTCTATAAACTCCAGACCTGTTGATATAAAGAAATTTCACCTTTATTTTAATGTATTAAATTTATATATGTCCAGCAAACCTTCAGATAACAGAATAGTTTTACTGGGGGCACTTAATCTCATTCCTGAGCAGAAGTGTAAGCCATAGGGCTGCTTTGTTTCTAAGCACACGTAGTTGCATGAGCTTTTCAATCCCAGTGCTCAAATGGAAAACTTTGTCCAATATGGAAAGACATCAGTGAACATTTGAGAGAGTTGGGAAAAGAGTTTCAGGAGGTTTAGAGAGTATTCACTCTCTTATTTTTCAGTTGGTAAGAGATTGACACCATCATGGTTCTTCTTGCTGTTAGTGAATTTTTTAGCTTAGAATCATAGAATCATGGAATGGTTTGGGTTGGAAGGGACATTAAAGATCATCCAGTTCCAATGCCCTGCCATGGGCAGGGACACCTTCCACTAGAGCAGGTTGCTCCAAGCCCCTGTGTCCAACCTGGCCTTGAACACTGCCAGGGCTGGGGCAGCCACAGCTTCTCTGGGCACCCTGTGCCAGCGCCTCAGCACCCTCACAGGGAAGAGCTTCTGCCTTAGATCTAACCTAAATCTCCCCTGTTTAAGCTTGAACCCATCACCCCTTGTCCTATCACTAGACCCCCTCACAAAGAATCAGTTTTTAAACTAGTTGGCAAAGCCTCATTTCCCTGCGTGTCCTCAGCCAGCATCTTGGGTATCTTGTTAATTGGGGTTATGATCAAGGCAGAGCTATTTCAGGTTAAGTCTTTATGGTTGCATCTACCCAACCAGATCTTTGCTCTCTTCCTGTTGGATTAGCTCAGCTCATGGGAGGTGACTGGACTGTTAATAGTGTGTTAATTCTCCAGGTGCATGTTCATCCACTGGTGCTTAAGTGTGATGCTGAAAGCATCACTGATGCAGCACCGAAAAGATCTGTTGTTGAAAAGATATCTTGGTCTGCTTGATCTCTTCCGTGTTTGCAATGGACATGGGTCTGTTGCTGGTTGGATGTGGGGAGCTTTGCTGGTTCTCAGCCTGCAGAGAAGCTCCTTTCCTTGCCTGGAAACACAGCCCTTACATCAGCCATTCACTGCGCATAGTCTGACGAGGCACATTAAAAACTACACAGAACTTTTAATCAGCTTTTAAACACTCCAGCTCCTTTCCAGCCCTGCACTCAGTGTGAGGGAAGCAGCTCTTGGCAGTGGTGGATGAGGGCAGCTGTTCTGCCTGCGTGTCTATGGCTAAGTGCTATTTTATGAACTCCTTTGCTTTTGGCTAGCGGCAGCGCCTGCTCGGCGAGTTTCATTTTACTCAGCCTCTGCCACGTGTTGAACCTGGTGTCTCTTGGCCCCATGTTGAAGGTGTTTTATCTTCTCCAGCTGAGGAAGAACATATTGAGTGAGATGGCTGGAGGTGCTCAGGGAGATGCTCTGAGCTGGACGTGCAGCAGAAGCCACCACCCGCAGTTGGACACTTCAGGCATTGCTCATTGCCTGCATGAGCCAGGAAGGACCATCCACCCTTTATAGTTCCCTTCAGACATGGACACAATGGTGTGTTATTGTCTCTCTAACTTTCCATCTGCATATCACAACTTGGCCATTGCTGCCTTGCAGTTGGACCCAGCATAGATTTATACAGAGGAGGAAAGAACTTGGCTCCTATGGAAGGTCTAAGGCTTTAGTTCTCTCTCTTTCATAATAACTTTCTGGTTTGCAGGCCTCTAACCATTGTCCATTCCCTGTGTGCTCAGTAGGGATGTCTGGGCAATAGCCTTGCTTTTCTTGGGTCTTTGCCCAAAGTAATTCATGGGCCTCTGGGGTGTCTGGGAAAGAGAAGCTGGAAACTGTAATTCTAAGTTTCAGTGCCCAAAAGCTAGAGAAATGCTGCTGTTTTGGGACTGCTGTGATTGCGTGCGAGCATGCTTTGGAGCATCTATAGTACTGCTGTGGCCTGTGTGGTTTGGACCTGGGGATGCTGGTGGGAGTGCCCATGTTAATGTCCATCATCTCACATTGGTTTAATCTGTGTTTTGCTCTTCGTGTTGAGTTGGGGTATGGTGGTTTGCTGACCCTTTGCGTGTGGGAGCACCCGTAGCAGGATGGTTTCAGGATATCAGATGGAATTTCATTATTGGACATTGCTGTGGCTGTTAGTAGGATGCCGAATCCCTATTTGAGACTTCTCTGAAGGACTTAAACAATGGAAACTTACATTAAATATAAGGAAGTTCTTCACTATGAGAATGGTGAGGCACTGGAACAGGCTGCCCAGAGAAGCTGTGGCCGCCACATCCCTGGCAGTGTTCAAGGACAGGTTGGACGAGGCTTGGAGCAACCTGCTCTAGTGGAAGATGTCCCTGGCCATGGCAGGGGGTTGGAACTGGATGATCTTAAGTTCCCTTCCTACCCAAACCACTCTATGATTCTATGACTGGGTCTTTGGGCAAGCTAAGGGCCTGCTGCTATAGCCGTGCTATGCAGCTGTACTCTTAGTTGTAGGGCACCTTTTGAAATATTGATGTTTAATAACAATTCAAGGCATGGCTGAGCTCTGAAATGCCATGGAGAACCTAAATGGTAGAAACAGAGTGACAACACAGCTAAAACATGTTGGCTTCTGTTCTTACAGAGCTATCTGGCTTTTGTTCTTAAAGAGCTGTCTGGCTTTTATATGTTGAGTGGTGTGCTTGATTGGACTGCTGACATTCATCTTCTCCATTGAATGTCAAATTCAGTATAGTGGAAATCTTGACCCTGACTACAGTCACAATGCAAAGAATGATTTTCCAGTAAAAGCACATAAGGAAACAGTCTTACGAACCTGTTTAGGTCTGAAGAACAAATCTGTACATGATGCTGTTCATGTTTGCTCATGTTATGAGCATCCCATCCTATCCCACCAGTCTGTGGAAGCTGGTTCATGTTGTCTCCTCCGTCTACAGAACCAACACAAGACAACTTCAGAGGATCCTGCTCTTTCTTACCTTATAGAACAAGTCTCCCATTGGGATTGAGGGGTTTTTAGTGGTCATACGTGGTGTGTGTGAGGAATGGCCTGATTTCCTTCCACATCTCCAGTCTAGGCTAATCAACATCCTCTTGTTTAGACCTGCCAAAGGCCATAGAGCTCTTTGAGATATCCCTCAACAGTTTGGAACATGGAGATGTCCTTTATTTCCAGGCCATAACAGTGTAGGATCTAAGCCATAATCACAGTTCCGTGACATTTTAAGCAGCTATCTCATTCTGCTTCATCTCCTTTATGTGCTGTCATGTCCCTGCTGAGCTGGGACTCTGTGTTACAACAAGGTTTTCTGGTCCCTTTTCAAAGCACCTTCTCCTCTCCTTCTCTGTTACATTCCATTTACATGACATTAAAGCTGTTTCTTTTGCTGGTGGATTTTCTGAGAGCTTGGAATCTCCTTTGTTCTTCTTTCAAATCCAATTCACTCTGGGTAAGGCAGAGCTGAAGAAGAGTTGCTGTCACTTTCTGGTTTGTCCTTTGGGTCCAGGACACGTTTGTAACTGGTGACGTTTTGCTGGCTCCATGCTATATTATGAGCAGCAGAGCTGTCCTGGCGGCGGGGTTGTCCATGCAAACTCAGCAGCATCTTGCTAGACCTGTGCTAACATCATTTACCTGTCAAAAGCAGTTTGGGAATCACCGTGTGGTCTGTAGGACACCACTTGGCCAGAGGAGAAGAGTCTCAATGCAGACATGAATGGCAGATGCCTGTGCCAGTGATCAATATGAAGTGTCAAGGAGGAAGAAAACCCCAACCAGTGTCTTGCAGTTCTCCAGGGTGGTTTTTCTATTCATACATCTAGTGGGGCTGAAGGAAATAGTTTTCCTTATTTAAATGATGATCTATTATAGTGACATCAGTCATATAAGGAAGAAGTTCTTTACTGTGGGGGTGCTGAGGCACTGGCACAGGTTGCCCAAAGAAGTTGTGAATGCTGCATCCCTGGCAGTGTTCAAGGCCAGGTTGGACAGAGCCTTGGGCGACATGGTCTAGTGTGAGGTGTCCCTGCCTATGGCAGGGGTTTGGAACTAGGTGATCTTAAGGTCCTTTCCAACCCAAACCCCTTCTGTGATTCTATAGGAAGGGGAACTGACTTGAAATATCATCTATAAGGGCTAACATCTGGAGTGGAACATTTTTCTGTCCCACACATTATTTTTTTACTGCTTTTTGGATTGATGGGCTGAAGGACAAATAGGTTGATGGATACTGTGTGCTCCTAAGTCAGCAGCAAACTTGCAATAGTACATTAAGTTTGGGTATTTAGTTCTGGAATTAAGTACTTCCCATCCCAGGGAACACGTTACTCCGCTTGGGTGATGTTTTAGCTCTTGGGTGATGCTGCAACGCTGGTATTTCTCTTGCAGAGAAAGACACAGCCTGTAATCCTGTCCCAGTTGCTCTAGATGGAGTCTTAGTGCCTCTGGGTAGTGTTCTCCCGCCAAGGGAAAGCACCAGGTTCATGGTGGCACATTTAATGTGTACGTGTGACATTGAGCATCTGTCCTCTACTGCTCCTCTGCAGCAATATTTTGTCATGATTTCCTCCCTCTTGATGAATAATGTGAGAGCTTCAGAAGCATTTGATTAAATGAGAAGATTTCCCTCTGAAATGGAGCTTTATGTGTTCGTTTGGAAGGAAAGCTCCTAACACCACCAAAGTCTTCAACACTACAAACCTCCTACCCTCCCTTCACCCCAATTTCTCAGGTGTGACAAGCTCGAAAGCTGGAAACCTCTCCTTGACTTCACAGTAGACACGACATGGCAAATGTTTATTTGGAAAATGAAGAACTATTGCTATGTAACTGAAGGGAAAATACCATTGATGCTACAGCACTGAAGGCAATCCCACTGTTACTTCCCCTCCCCAAAGCTACAGCATTTACAACAGTGGTAATGTGCTGAAAGAAAATGGTAGTAAATTAGTCCCTGTAGCCAGGTCATACTTGTACTACAGAAAAGCTCCTTTATGAAATGGTCAAACATGCAATAGTGTCCAGAGATGTATGGAAGTGTTTACAATAGACCATAGCACTATATGATTTATCACAGTGCACTGCATAGCAGGCTGTAATATGCATTGTAATTAGTGTAACGTACCTTGTAATAGCTGTGAAATAAATCCTGCACTGAAGCTTTCAGCCCCAAAACATGGGATATAATGCAGATTCCACAAAGATGAAAGGGGAAAATGCCATCTAATGTCATAAAGGCCTTCAAGTGAAGCCTGAAGTACATATGTATATGATCTATAGGTCTCAAGTTTATGGGTAGAATGTATATTACCCTTTCCTTCCATGACACAGAACTTTTCAATGCCCCACAGGCTCATTCTTCCTGTGTCAACCCAGGTAGGACTGGGAAATGCTTTTTGGTTGATTAATGCATTAGCCAACCCCGTGTCTTTGCTTGCACCCTCTTGGTGTGGCTCCTTTCAACACTTGGTACTTTTAGAGAGAGGATAACTGAAGATCATTCTTTGACACTCTGTGAGCATCATCTAGTTCCTTATCTCTGTTGCAGCTGGTATTTAAGTGTACTGATAAACACCATTTTCTAGTGGGAGTGGATCTCCATGTGGGCTTCTAGAATGTCTTCTGCTGCATTGCTGAATGCAGCCAAAATCAGCAGTTTTGGGTTTTTTTTCCTCATGGAATTCCTGCAGAACCATCAAGTACAGATGTTACCAGTTCATAGACAAGGGTACCTGGCTCCCAAAAGGCTTTTGCTGTGAAGCGATGTCAAGAAGAGCTAAGCTGAGACCTTTTGAACTGTGTTTCCTGCCCTCTGAGTGCTTGGGGAAAAGGGTTTTCCTCATAGGCTGGAATATATTTCATTACTTGCTATCTCTCTATCTAGTATGAAGACTTTTATTTATGTTTTATATTTCTATGGAGCCTTTACTGTTCTGATCCTTACTAGGACAGAGTTTCATTTTGGGGACTAGTGCTCTGGTTTGTGGTCCTTTTTTTCCTCTCCTCTCACTATCTCGCTTTTGCTCCATAGATCACGAGTGTTTGATGGGGGGTGGACGAGTCAAACCAACACGAATTTATTTTGTCTGTCAAACTTCCTCTTTGTAATATTCTTCTCTCTGTAAAAGGTGACACAAAATCAATCTCCTGCTTAACTTGGCTGCTCCGTTTGCATCAGCTTTTGCTCAATGATCATTCTTTCTTGTTTGGTTGCATTTTATTCTTTAATATGTTTTGAAATACATCATCAAATAACAATGCTTGCGAAGGAGATTCTCCTTCTGTAGGAAGGTCTGAGTGCAGATGTGAATTACATGGCCTTTTTCTAACCTTTTGTGATCATGTACTGCTTTTTTTAGGGATACTGGGGGAAGAAGTGGATTGACAGTCAAAAATAAAGAACAAGGATATTATATTGCAGAATGGGAGGTGGCTTCTGTGTTCTTTTTCAAGCAATAGATTTGTAAAAGCTTCTTACATATATAGAATCACAGAATGGTTTTGGTTGGAAAAGACCTTAAGATCACCTAGTTCCACGGGCAGGGACACCTTCCACTAGAGCAGGTTGCTCCAAGCCCCTGTGTCCAACCTGGCCTTGAACACTGCGAGGGATGGGGCAGCCACAGCTTCTCTGGGCACCCTGTGCCAGCGCCTCAGCACCCTCACAGTAAAGAACTTCTTTCTGTATCTAATCTAAACTTCTCCTGTTTAAGTTTAAACCCATTCCCTCTTGTCCTATCGCTACAGTCCCTGATGAAGAGCCCCTCTCCAGCATCCTTGTAGCCCCCTTCAGACACTGGAAGCTGCTCTGAGGTCTCCCCGCAGCTTCTCTTCTCCAGGCTCAACAGCCCCAACTTTCTCAGCCTGTCTTCGTATCCTTTAGTTTGTGCTCCAATTCTGTTAACTTCTCTTTCCCATCCCACTGCTCTTCTTTCACCTTTCCACGTTCTCCATCATTTTTGTGATGGACTGCGAAAGCAAATGCGTGGTTGTGAGTGAACCAAAACAGGAATTCTTTAAAGCTGTGATTCATCTTTCCCTGAAAGCCTTAATCCGATACGAGTTTTTTCATACTATAATTTTTACTTTTAATAGGGTTTCTGAGAGCCTTTATATTTGTAGAACTCTGAATTCAGGAGAAAAAAAGTGTGGATATTGTTGAATTTCTAACCTGAACTAGTCTATTCTGTAGTCAAAACTTTTCAGGACCTTCTCATTCCCCCCACATAATAAAGACTAAATATTAACTCCATGATTCTGAGGTACTGATCTGTAAAGCCTGGGGAAAGTGTATTTTATTGAGAGAGTATTGGAGAACCAGCTGATGACAAAGGGTGATGGACAGGAGGACTTGGAGCCAAAGTGAGTCCTGCCAGCAAGAAGACTCAGAGGCTGGTAATTTAACCCCCAGTTGGTTTGCTGGAAGGTCATTCTTTGCATAGAAGTCCAATTCAATGAATTTCAAGCCTAAACTCAGTGAAGGACCTAAATACCAATCTGAATGTGAGTCAGCAGAGTGTCATTGTGCCAGAGAAGGTCAACGAAAGCCCACGTTAGTAAAAGCATAGCCAACAGGTCCAAGGAAATGGTCCGTCCCCTCTGTTTGACACTCGTGAGGCTGCATTTGGACACAGGGTCCAGTTTTGGGCTTCCCAGTGCAATAAAGACATCCCCTAGGGGAAGCCACCAAGGTGTCTAGGGGCTGGAGCATATGAGCAGGGGTGTTGGGAACTGGGTTTGTTTAGCCTGAAGAGGAGATAGCAGAGGGGAGACCTTATTTTTGTCGGTATCTCACCATTGGTTTTGAAGCAGGGACTTGGAGGAGTTTTGAGATCTCCATTTTTGGAGATACTTGGAACTTTACTGGATAAAGCCTGAGCAACTCTAACTGGGGTTACTTTGAGGAGGAGAGACAGAGAGACTTCCAGAGGTCACTTCCAACCTAAGTTATTCTGTGAATCTGACTTTGTCTTATTTTAGGCGTGAATCTCAGGGTGTTCCTAACTCATGAAGTGAATCTGCAGAGATTTACCCAATGTTCAGTAGGAAATTGCTGGTCTCCAGAACTCCTCTGATGGTAACTGTGAAATTATCTTTCTTTCAGCTCTTCCCTTAAGCTATTAAAGAGATTTATTTCTTTAACAGTTATTCCTAGACTGGGAGTTTCAGATCTCTGAGTAAGATTGGAAGAGGGGAGGAAAGTGCGGCTGTGAGGATGATGAGACAGCAGTCAGAAAATGCGTTATCAACGCAAAAAGAGATGTCTGAAGGATGAAGTTCTTCACTGTGAGGGTGGTGAGGCACTGGAACAGGCTGCCCAGAGAAGTGGTGAATGCCCCATCCCTAACAGTGTTCAAGGCCAGGTTGGACAGAGGCTTGGGCGACATGGTCTAGTGTGAGGCATCCCTGCCCATGGCAAGGGGGTTGGAACAGAATGATCTTAAGGTCCTTTCCAACCCAAACCATTCTATGATTCTGTAGAGTGATCTGGGAACTGCTGATGTGCAGTAGAGTTCATCCTGTTGCTCCAAGACTTTTGCAATCAAATCCTGTTTAGCACTGTCTTTGGATGTGTCCCATTGATCTTTTTGGTGAGTGCTGGTTGCATTTGAATTTGTAGATCTAAGAAGTTTCTTGTGGCGGGTTTTTTGCTTTGTTTTGTTCCTTAACATGAAAGGCTGTAGCAGTTTCTGTAAAATAACAAGCTAACATCTTCTAAGTTACCAGCTTTTCAAGGCGTCTCAGCTCCTGTGGAGATGAACTGCTCACCTAAAGGTGTTGCAGCTCACTTCTGAGATTGGAAACCACAAGATTCCTTTAAGCTTTCTCCCTCCTGCAGCAATGATTAATTGCTGCTTCTGTAACGGAATGGATTGAATGATCTGATGTAAATCCAAACACGTGGAGACCTTTGCTCATCTTTAATCATCTGCTGTCCAGTGCGCTGGTGGAATAAATTATTGTTGTTATTATAAAAGCTACGATTAATCTTCCTGCAACCAAGCCTTGTAGCTGAAGTTTTACTTTGTTCTCCTTGAGACATGGTAGTCTTCTTTCAATGCCTTCCAATATTGATGAAATTAAGAGTATTTGTGTGGTACTGTAGCTGTACAGATACTGCTCATTGCTCCTGCTGCTCTGCTCTGCTCTCGTGAGACCCCACTTGCAGCACTGTGTGCAGTTCTGGGGTCCTCAACATAAGAAGGACATGGAGCTGTTGGAGCAAGTCCAGAGGAGGCCACGAGGATGATCAAGGGTTGGAGCACCTCCCGTATGGAGACAGGCTGAGAACATTGGGGCTGTTCAGCCTGGAGAAGAGAAGCTGCGTGGAGACCTCAGAGCAGCTTCCAGTGTCTGAAGGGGGCTACAAGGATGCTGGAGAGGGACTCTTCATCAGGGGCTGTAGTGATAGGACAAGGGGTGATGGGTTCAAAGTGAAACAGGGAAAGTTCAGTTTGGATCTAAGGAAGAAGTTCTTTGCTGTGAGGGTAGTGAGGCACTGGAACGGGTTGCCTTAGGAAGTTGTGAATGCTCCATCCCTGGCAGTGTTCAAGGCCAGGTTGGACAGAGCCTTCGGTGACATGGTCTAGTGTGAGGTGTCCCTGCCCATGGCAGGGGGGTTGGAACTGGATGATCTTAAGGTCCTTTTCAACCCAAACCATTCTATGATTCTATGATTGCAGTCTGATTGCAGTGGTTGCTATTCAAAACCATGATACCTCTGTGTATGCTTCCTTCTGCTCTTGAATATTTGATTTTTAAGCAGAAAGTCCTTTCCCTTCTTCATATTGCTTCAGAGAATGTATTAGCAAGAGCTGGTATGAACGCACAGGTATTTTTGTCCTGATGAGATATTTGGCAGGTCTTTATTAGCCTTTTCAGTGTCATTCTCCTGATGTGAGCTGAGGATCAGAAGCTGAGTTATTTTAGGGGACTTGTAAGACAAAGTATAGGCTTCTTCAGCTCCCTTTCTTCCTCTGTGTATGCAGAGGCTACATTGTGGAAGCTGCTGGAATTCTCTCTCTTAACAATATAGCCTTTCATCTTTTTCCAACTGTAATATATATAACCCTGTAATATATCTATAATCCAACTGGTTGGTTTATTACATTTTTGTAGCTGTCAGATTTTCCTGAAGATTAGACTGGGAGGAAAAATGCCTCCGGAGTGACATCCATGAAGGTGTGAAATACTCTCTGAGGAGAAGCACTGGAAGCACCGCAGCTTGAATTATTGCAAAGCAAACAGTGCAGAGGATGGCAAAATACTCCTTGGGGCAACTGATGTCTGGGCGACCTGGCTGGGATGGATGAGCCCATGCTTGGGGAACATCTCTAGGTGCAGGTGCTCATAGGATGGATGGGTCCTGCTGGGAGGAGAATTGGCTGTTGCCACCGAGTCTGTTGGATTCACAATGTCTTTGAGATGCGTGGAGACCTCAGAGCAGCTTCCACTATCTGAAGGGGGCTACAAGGGTGCTGGAGAGGGACCTTCATCAGGGACTGGAGTGACAGGACAAGGGGTGATGGGTTCAAACTGAAACAGAGGAAGTTCGGGTTGTATATAAGGAAGAAGTTCTTCCCTGTGAGGGTGGCGAGGTGCTGGCACAGGTTGCCCAGAGAAGTGGTAAATGCTTCATCCCTGGCAATGTT
This sequence comes from Strigops habroptila, assembly GCF_004027225.2. Lineage (NCBI taxonomy): Eukaryota > Metazoa > Chordata > Aves > Psittaciformes > Psittacidae > Strigops > Strigops habroptila. The sequence continues at coordinate 2,741,028 of NC_044277.2, forward strand.
CAAGGCCAGGTTGGACAAAGCCTTGTGTGACATGGTCTAGTGTGAGGTGTCCCTGCTGATGGCAGGGGGTTGGAACTGGATGATCTTAAGGTCTTTTCCAACCCAAACCATTCTATGATTCTATGTGTTTCCCATAGAACAGCTCTAGTCTGTATGTGCTACTGGACTGCAGGGTGTGCTCCCATATATTGATGGCTTCTAAATAGTTAATTACTGATATTCCCTTGCTTGTTTAAAGGATTTAATTGATCTCTCTCTGGGGAGACCTTCTTGGGGCCTTTCAGTGCTTAAAGGGGACTTACAAGAAATGTGGGAACAGACTTTTTAGGAGGAGCTGTAGTGATAGTACAAGGAGTAATGGTTTAAACTGAAAGAGGAGAGATTCAGACTAAATATAACAAAGAAGTTCTTCCCTGTGAGGGTGCTGAGGCGCTGGCACAGGGTGCCCAGAGAAGCTGTGGCTGCCCTGTCCCTGGCAGTGTTCAAGGCCAGGTTGGACACAGGGGCTTGGAGCAACCTGCTCTAGTGGAAGGTGTCCCTGCCCATGAGTAGCATGTCCTCACCCCTACCAGGCAAATAGATTGGTCTGCAAATGAGCTGGTCAATATTTATTCTGTTTCCCAATAGCACATTCTGGGTGAGCATCAGTCGGTGCTCTGATAACCCCTTGCTAAAAGATAACTAATGGCTCAAGTATTTCTAAGAGCAAGTTTGTTTATGGTGAAGGACAGTCCACTTCCAGGTAAGATGTGCTCATGATGGTGTTCCTTGGTACCCTGTTTTTTGTGTCTGAATGGGATTTCTGCAGGGATTTAAAGGGTTGTGCAGGTTGTGATCTTATGGCCAAAATGGATGGGTGAAATGCACATTGCTACAACATTGGTCTTGGAAGCAAGAGCTGATGGTTGTTCTTTACACTTTCAAGTCTTCCCTGATGGACACCCTACTTTTAGCTCTGTTGTTGTGCGAACTATATGGGCACACTCAAATTCTGCTTACCAAAGCCCCCTTCCTGCAGAGATTGACTTTCTTTTTCCATTTTAAGGAAAGAATGTCTTTTCATTTGATGGGAATGTGAGGAATAAATGTAGCAGAAGATTTGTAAGCTTGCCTCTAGAAATGGGAAGGGCAAATTCAGCATGTTTCTTTAAAAGTAGTAATTTTGATGTACATCTTGGTGGAAGTTTGAGCTTCACTTTTGTGGTTGTACGAATGCAAGGACAAAGCCATGTCATTGCTAAAGAACTTGACAGCCCAGCATTGCTTTTCCTTAGCAAAGCTAAATACAGTGTCCGAGACCTCTTTTTCTCTATGCTGGAGAACTTTCTGTTCTTTATACATCGCTTTACTGCAGAGGGTTTCCTTTGAATCACGCAAGGCCTGATTAATCCCTTCTTCCCATATAAATGTGAATCCTGGCTGGATCAACTCATCACCATATTTTAAGCTAATAAATTGAGCGCCTTGCAGGTTATCTCATAGGGTTCCTCCTTACCATGGAGCAAAGTTAATTTTGCTTTCTGTGATTATTAAAGATCTGGGGCACCAATTGCAAGAGTATGTCCTGAATGCTTTTTAAAGCCCTATCTTCCAAAAAAAGAAGTTGTCTCGCTCTCTGTATTATTTGATCTCTTATCTGCTACCTTCACTGTAGAAAACGCATTGCTGCATTTCAGCGATAACCTTATTCCTGTATAACTCGGGCAGTATTGCTTCAGGTTTAGTGCCTTTCATTGTAGCATCTCCAGCAGCTTTGCAAGTGTGCTGAAAGTAGGTCAGTGGTATTCTCCTTTATCATCTAGAGGCTGAGTCTTCAGGTTTCTCTGTAGCCAGTTTTTCTGTTGTTTACAAGTAGCTCTGGCTGTGGACAAGTTGCTGATTTCTTAACTTCATTTTGCAGTTATGAACCTCCCCCTCTTTTCCCCTGTGCACTTGCAAACCACTTCTGAGATGCTCGAGGAGAGGCCTGCTGTCGTATCAGCTGGTACCTAACTTGCACATTGGACTTTTGTTCTTGTTCTCTACAAACTCCCTTCATATGTCTGAAGGGGGCTACAAGGATGCTGGAGAGGGACGCATCATCAGGGACTGGAGTGATAGGACAAGGGGTGATGGGTTCAAACTGAAACAGGGGAAGTTCAAGTTGGATATAAGGCAGAAGTTCTTTACTGTGAGGGTGCTGAGGAGCTGGCACAGGGTGCTGAAAGAAGTGGTAAATGCTCCATCCCTGGCAGTGTTCAAGGCCAGACTGGAGAGAGCCTTGGGTGACATGGTCTAGTGTGTAGCGTCCCTGCCCATGGCAGAGGGGTTGGAACTGGATGATCCTCAAGGTCCTTTCCAACCCAGACCATTCTGTGATTCTGTGAATTAAACTTGACCTTTCCTCGTGCTTTTTTATTTTGCATTTTATCTTTTTTTATTTAGGTTCTTAGAGTTGCTCAAGGGAGGCTGATCCATCGGATAGAGGTGAAGGAGCAGGTCTGCAGGAGGGCTTGTTTTGGTCCCAGTTGTAACTCATGCTCTTGGTTGAATTCATTGCTTTTACCAAAACATTCTAAAACTAATTTTACCCAGAAGCTGTCTTCTTCCATTGTGTTCACATCTTGAAGTAGTCTTATCCTTTATGAGTGGTCTGCTGCTAAATTCAGCTGCCCCCCGTGTCTCTGTACACCCCCTGCCCATTTTCCTTCCTTTCTTCCTTCTGTATTGCAAGGTTCTTCAGCAGAAGTAAAGCAGAGGTTACCTTTCCTTGGAGATCACCAGTAAAATATTGGGAAATAACCTGCTTATGGCAGATATCATCCCAGAAGGATCGGTATTCTTGAATTTCTTGTGATACTCTGACCCCTTACAGAGTATGGGCTATTTTGTAATGCTGATGGATGTGTGTAAGGAGGCTTGGGTTTGCTGGGAGATGAGGTCTCTGGTGCATTCTGCACTAGTCTCTTGGAAGAACTTGAAAACAACACTTTGGTGTGGTTAGCACCCAGCTAGGCAAAATACATGGTGTTTTGAGAAGCAGTTTTGAGTGTTCCTTGAATAAGCAGATATGTTGTCACAGTTTAGACACTGGAGAGCTGATTGGAGTCATTTTATCCCATTTTAAGCTGTTTTCATAGTGGTTTGTAGACTGTGTTTGGTGTCTACAAGAGCCATCCACAAGAACATCTACTTCTGTGGCTCTACTCCGTTTCCACCCTTTCTACACTTACTGCATGCTACTAACCACCCAATAACCCTCAAAAGGAATAGCAAGAGTGTTTCTAAGGGTCCCATGTCTGTATGGTAACAGAGATTTTGTTAGATGAAAACGTCCATATGAATTTAGGATGTGGATTGTGCAAGTAGGCCACGTGTTTCATGCTGTCTCTGAAATGCCTGACTCCAAATGAGGCAACCAGAGAGGATTTACAAGACTGCGTAAGACCACTCTTCTCTCATTGGACTTTACGTGTGATCTAGAGGAGCTACATTGAAGTCCTTTGGACTTCTAGATGCCTTTAGAATCTCACATTTAAGTTTGCTGGGCAGAAAGACTTGGTATCACAGTGTCTTCAGTAGAGGACAAAGTAGTCAGTAGGGCATGGGCTGAAAAGCTGAAGTAATTTGAGATGGAGTGGAAAGCATCTAGTGCTCTCAGTAAATTTTGGTATAGGTCCGTGTTGCCTGTAAATAACTGTATGCCACTGCTTGGAGCTAGGTTGGAAAGTTGGACTCCAAACGCGTTCCCAAGAAGCAATCTGCTTTCTTTTCTGGCCAAAAGATATCAATGTCTATTCCATTTTTGGTCCATTTCTGCTGCTTCTAGAAGCAGTGATGATGTGTTGATTCCCAAAACATGCGCTTACTGCAGATTGCAAAGGCGTGACATCTACGGATGCATCAAAATGTCCCTGTGAAGCATTAAAATGTGCTTTGTTTGAAGATGTGCACTAAAATCACTCCTTTTCCCCCGGAATCTAAAAGCTTCAGAGAATTACAAAGTTGTGAACAACTACAACTCTGTTCATAAATTGAATGGTAAATAACTACATCTAGAGAAGTTTGCTTTGCCCTGCCAAAGAACTGTAGTTGCTTTTGGAGTGCGACATAACAGATACTAGGAGCAATTTCTTCACAGAGAGGGTGCTCAGGCATTGGAACTGGCTTCCCAGGGAAGTGGTGGAATTGCCATTCCTGGAAGTGTTCAAAACCCATGTAGATGAAGCCCTCAGTGACATGGTTTAGTGGTGGCCTTGGCAGTGCTGGGGTAATGGTTGGACTTGATGATCCTAAAAGTCTTTTCCAACCTAGCTGGTTCTATAATTCCATGATTCTAAGTTATGTTGAACCTGTTTGGAAAGTTAATGCATGAAAATAAAAAGTAGAAGCATCAGATTCTTTTGAGATATGTCCTACCTGAAGCCTTGTCCTTCCTTTATTTGGAGTTACCATCTTGGTTGTCCAAGTGGTAAATCTCAGCAACAAGTCTAAGAAGAGTATTTAATGAATGTGCTATTGCACGTGTGAAGGTCAGTGGTGCTGCGCTGGAAAGAATACAGAACCTGCTGTTTAAACGGGCTGAAAGGTAGATTGCAAACTACAAGTCACATTTGTTTCTTAGAAAATAATTATCAGCTTTGCAGGCCATAGAAGGTGCCTGCAGAGAGCTCTGTATGTTGCAGACTTACTGGTTTAAAGCCCCTGCACTGGTTTTAAATAACATAATTCCATGCCAAGAAGCTATTGCTCTGGTAGAGCAAAAGTTAACTTTTTTTTTGCCTTTTTATTCCCTTTTTAATCAATTAGCAGAATAAAAATATCACCTCTATATATAGGCTGGAGAAACTCACTGTTAGTTTTCAACAGGATGTTGTGCTAAGAGAACACAGTTAAGGACAGAGCTGCTGAAGACGGTGGATGGATGCTGTTGGAAATAGCCAAATTCAGCCTTTACTTATGTTTTTTCACAATATTACATCCTTTGTCTCCCCAAACTTCAGTTCCTCTTCCTTTGTGAGCTGTAGATTGTCACTCGATTTAAATAGCATCCCCTTTGCGTTTGGCATGATGGGGAAGCGGAGAGATTCCCATTTGAGTTGCCACAGATTTGTGGGGTTTTTCAGAGCATGGATGTCTCTCAGGAGGGAAGTGGTTTTGGTGGCTGAGTATATAATGCTTTGGTTATAATATCTTCATGTTTAAATTCCTATTACTAAAGGCTTGTTCCTTCTGTTGAGCACACGGCTTCATGCCGACAGCACGCAGATAACCCTGAGGGCAGGTAGTGGAGGTCTACTGCAAACAGATACTGCTCTCAGCCCCCCAAAATGTGCTCATACTGTGCAAAGAAGCCACCATTTTTTCTCTTGCTATCCATGAAACATAAACCTCAGCTTTTCCCATATGAGTATTTGCATCCCTATTCCTAATTGCACACCACTTTGCACAGTGTCAGGCATCTGTATAGCGTGTAAAATCTTACTTGCTTGCCTTTAGAGAGGCTGTCCCTTGGTTTGTCTTGCTAGTTGTTGCCTTCAGAAGCAAACCTGGACAGGCATGGTACATGCTTGCACCTTGCTGGGGGATTTGGAGAAGGATGATGCTGGTAATGATCAACTAGGATTAACCTGGCTGCAATTATAAATGTGATGTTGGCAGTGGGTTATTCCTGGAAGAAGTACATGGCGAGGAATGCTTTCCAAGTGTGAATTAGCAGGGTTTTATTTTAAACCCACTTTGAACTTGGTTATCCTCAGTTGCTTCCTCTACAGAGTTCTCCGAGCTTGTATCGTGGTAGATTATTCACAAGCAGTTCACTGCTGGGAGCAGATCTCTGAAGATGCAAGTGATGCTCTTCACTCCTGTTGCCGGGCTGGGTGGATACGAATCACAGTTCTAGATTGCTCTTGACCTTGTGATAGGATGTGCCTCGCTGTGTACTGAACCTGGATGCTCCTATGAATGATCCTGCTAGTCAATCAGTTTGGGAGAGTGTTGCAGAAGGTAGAGACGTAGGAAGACTTTCCAAGCAAGGCTTGCAGAAGGTAGAGACGTAGGAAGACTTTCCAAGCAAGGCAGCAACCCAATGGGTGTTTGCAGTGATTGCTTGAAGTTTTGTCCTCATCATGCTCTTGTCCTTGGTTTGTTCATGTGTGTGGTTATTATTTTGCTCAATCGAAGGCTTTGCTGGAAGTGCCCCTTCAGCCATCACCTTCAAAAGTGCCAACTAAAGCACCATGGCCAGAAAAGCCACTTTGGAAGTGACATGGTGGCATGTGGTCGAGGATTTTACCCTCTCCATTCTTCAAGAGTGCCTTGTTTGTGCTGTGAAAATCTGAGTTTAATATGTATTTCCCCTCCCTTTCTAACATATTAGTGATCTACATCCACCCTGAGATCTTGGCACTTCTTCTGATGAAGTCCATGGCAAGGAGGCTCCCGTCTCCATCATGGCATTCGCTTTTAGTCTGCCAACAGGAGCAAGTGGTGTTTTTCATATTAAAACATAATAGCTGTGGCTCAGAGAAAAGCATTTGGTAAATGGTGTTTTACACAGCCTGGCTTTTGCTGCAGGAGCCCACCTGCAGTGGTGGCCGCAGATGTCCGCTGGCAGACAGATGTTAATACCAGCATCCCAACAGCCCCGTGTCCTGCAGAACTCAGCTTTGCAGGAAAAACCCCCACCATCACCTTGATGTGCTCAGTACAATCGATTCTTCTTCTATAATTAAAGCTCTGCTGTGCTTCATCTGCATCACATTTCCAGGTGGACCAGAACAGCTTCTCTCTGTTGGTGTAAACCATGATGGTCAGGACAGGCAACTCCTGCCCTTGATGCGGAAGGTGTTGGAGGCTGGAGCTGTGCTGATGAAGCCCATGGGAGTAGCAGGATTTATTCAAGGCAGGAGCATGCTCCTGAGTACGTGATCTTTCTGTCCTTGTCCCCTGCAGCTCTGGAATAGCTTGGCTTAGGTGTTATAATTGCATTAGGCCTTCCTCTCCCTTCTGTTTCCCTCCCTGCTCCTTCCACCCATCTTCAATGCAAGTTCTGCTGCAAAGGAAACCCAGAATAGAAAAAAAACACAGACATGATAGAGACAGGAGGAGAAGCCCATTGTTCTGTGCATCATTCCCAACCATATTTTGGAAAGGATGGACAATCTCTTTGCAGTTAACATGTCTTTAGCTGTAAAATAAGGCTTTGTAAATGCAGCTGGTGAATGGGGTGGGAAGAGAGCTGCGATGTTCCCTTGCTCTGCTCAAGCATCCCAAGTGACCATGTGGGGAGAAGAGGGTCTGTCTGACGAATCTGTTAGTGCTTAAACCTTTAAGTCAAATATGTTTGATATGAAGTTACCCAAATATATGTTTATATTTGCAGACATTTTAGTAATAATATTTTATATATAGATATTGAACCATAGAAAGGTTTAGGTTGGAAGGGACCTTAAAGATCATCCAGTTCCAACTCCCTGCCATAGGCACGGATATATACATAGTATATTTTATATATTATATTTGCACACATTTATTTACTTACTCTTTATTCCCTTCCCTGTTGATTTTAATCCACTTGTATGGTGATGCTGCTTGGTCCTTCCCTTCAGTGTGCAGAGAAACGCACATTGAGCTTGCAGGTGTAGCTGGGAGGGTTATTGATGCCAAAAGAAATCACAGGAGATTGCTTGGTTCAGCCTGACTGCTAAGGAATGCAATTATTCCTTATTTTTGGTGGCTTGTTTGTTGTCATTCGTCGTCTTTGTACTTTTTGAGGTTTTTGTTTTATGAAAACAGGCTTTATGAGGACTTTGAATAATAGGCAGAGAGAGTTGGGGTTGTTCAGCCTAGAGAAGAGAAGGCTCTTTAAGGGGAGACCTTAGAGCAGCTCCAGTGCCTAAAGGGGCTCCAGGAAACCTGGAGAGGGGCTTTGGACAAGGGCCCGTAGGGACAGGCCAAGGGGAATGGCTTTAACCTGCCAGAGGGGAGATTGAGATGAGCTCTTAGGCAGAAGTTGTTCCCTGTGAGGGTGCTGAGGCGCTGGCACAGGGTGCCCAGAGAAGCTGTGGCTGCCCCATCCCTGGCAGTGTTCAAGGCCAGGTTGGACACAGGGGCTTGGAGCAACCTGCTCTAGTGGAAGGTGTCTCTGCCCATGGCAGGGGGTTGGAACTGGATGAGCTTTAAGGTCCCTTCCAACCCAAACCAGTCTGGGATTCTATGATTTTCTTATATGAAGACCAGAATAAGCGCAGCTCCTCTGAACATGAGCAAATCCCAATGAGTTTCCCAGCAGCAAGAAATACCATCATTTGCCAGCACCTACCGTCGTTTGAGGATACTCCATAGGCAAAAACTTGTTGCCTATGGTGACTTGCTTTGTTGCTTCTGTCTCATCACCAGGTCTTTAATTAATATGGAAAAGGTTCTGGATAAAACCTGTTTCCTGCTTTTTTACTCCACTCCCCATCTGTCAATATAGAACCAGTGAAAGCTTCAGGCCATGACAAATGCCCTGAGGACTGGGCTGACAGCCAGGCCACGGATGGGAGTTGCCTCTCTAATTACTTCTTTCCCATTTCCAATTCTTTGCATGTTGGTCCAACACCTTTAAGAAACTTCTGCTGCAGTGTGTTGAGTTTTTAAACACAGAATAATGTTTAATAATCCCTGTCATTTCGTATTTGTATGACACTTTTTATCTGGCAACAGCCTGGACTTCACGCATCACATACAGGAACAGCAATTCTGTCATGAGAAGAAACAACATACCAAAAACTGGATTCTCCCTTTTAATTGAGGTTTCTAACCTTAATTACAGCAGGCTGGTGGTCCAGCAAATGTTTTGCTTGAGGAGGAAATCCATCGACAGTGTTTTCACCTCCTTGAAAGACATAAAACTGGCAATGAAACCCTGGACGTTTTGTTCTTGTTTGCTGAACGCAGGGAAATAGCGGTTTGGAGAATGAATAATGTAAAAGGAATGAGGCAGTTTGTGGGAGAAGGGAGGCAGTTCTTCTTGCTGAAGCAGGCTGAAAGTTCACCTGCGAAGATGCACCTCTTGCTATGAATGAACTAAGGAAAATGGGTTTGGATGTTATTTCTAATAACAAACGTGACATTTTGGAGCCGTGTGGGAATCCAAGACACTGTAAAATGGAGCTATTCCCTAATAAAAACTAGTATTAGAGATGGTCTTCCATTCCGAAGTCCTGGAGAGGTTCTTATGGAAATGAAACAGGGAGATTTTGTTGCTTGGGAACTTACTGGTGTTTCTAAGCACCTTTAGTGAGCACCTTTAGGGATGCAGGAGCGCAGCTGCTCAGCATGCATGAAATATAGCAGCAAACAGACTCTGATAAGTTGGGTACCGCTTGTCTGGAGTGTTGTGCTCTGAGTCAGTGCTTTCTATGGATTTAAAATGCTCAGTTTGGCTGAGCACTTAGCTTCCACAGTGGTTTCTTGGGGGGTTTTGAGCATTCAAGGGTGGTAAAACTACTAATTTTAATGCATTTGCTTAATTATTTGAACTTCTGCAGATGGATTTAGCTTTGCATGAAATGCTGTTGCACACAGGGCATTGATTGGCAGCATCTTCATGATATGGTTTTTCATTAAATGCCCTTTTCCTTCGTCTGCTCCTCTCAGGTTGTCAGTGCTGTTGCACAGACGAGGCTGTGCATGTTGGAGACATGGACAATGTCTGTAGGGTGAAGTGGGAGAGTAGATAAATGTCCTGAGGCAAACTTCATCCTGCTTCTATTTTCTCTTTCCCCTTCTCTTCCTTTCTTCTTTTCTGTCATGGGAAGCCAGATATAGATGGAGAGGGATGTGAACTTAGAGGGTGTTGGTCTAAGGGACATGGGATGGAGCCGTGCATTGTACTTTTGCCCCCAGATCTGCACTGTCTTGGTCGTCAGCATATTGGCACAGCAGGGAGCTTATGATGCAGCCCATAGGGATGCTTTTCCACTCCCTGTACTGTTTACTTGCTTTGCTGTCCTCTTGCAGGCTGGAAACACAATCTTACATGATTTGGATTGAAGGGACCTTAAAGCTCATCTAGTTCCAACCCCCTGCCATGGGCAGGGACACCTTCCACTAGAGCAGGTTGCTCCAAGCCCCTGTGTCCAACCTGGCCTTGAACACTGCCAGGGATGGGGCAGCCACAGCTTCTCTGGGCACCCTGTGCCAGCGCCTCAGCACCCTCACAGGGAAGAACTTCTGCCTCAGAGCTCACCTCAGTCTCCCCTCTGGCAGGTTAAAGCCATTCCCCTTGTCCTGTCCCTACAGTTCCTTGTCCAAAGCCCCTCTCCAGGTTTCCTGAAGCCCCTTTGTGCACTGGAGCTGCTCTAAGGTGTCCCCTTCAGGAGCCTTCTCTTCTCCAGGCTGCCTCAGCCCAGCTCTCTCAGCCTGGCTCCAGAGCAGAGCTGCTCCAGCCCTCGCAGCAGCTCCGTGGCCTCCTCTGGACTCACTCCAACAGCTCCACATCCCTCTGGTGGTGAAGCCCTCCAGTTTTTTCCTTGAGTACCCTTCTTCCTCAATCTCCTACCACCATTCACCTTCACTGCTGATAAAAATGAATTACTGCTTAAAATGTAAAGATCTGTCTGTCACACTGTGGTGGTGCATGGGAACTGAATGTGGTGAGGAGGAGGAATTTGGGAATTCTGCATTTGAGAAGGAATTTGATAGGACTGGTGTGAATGGGTAACTCATGTAATGGGGATGTTATAACCACTGGCATTAACTTACTTGGCAAAGAGTGAGCTGATGAAAGGTGAGTGGAAGGCACAATGTGTCAGAGAAGTCAGAACTTGCAGTGGAGTTTGAAGTGAAAAGTGCAATATCTTGATTGCTTTAGGTTGGGGTTTTCAGCCTTTCCTTTGTGCTCCTTCCCATCTGAAGACCGCTGGGCACAGAGAAATCAAAGCAGGTCATGCAAGTCTGCAGGAAAACCAACACAACAACAACAACAACCAAACACCTCCCTCTCCCCCCATATCTTCTTGTAGTCAATAATAAGTCCATAGACCAAAGACTACCACATTGAATAGGGAACATGTGTTACAACCCACACAAGGTAATTGTGCACCTCCCTGTTCTAGATGCATGATCTAGCATGAAATTATCTAATGTGGGTTCAGGGAAAGAAGGTGATGGTGGCATGTTTGAGACCTCACTTGGAGTATTGTGTACAGTTCTGGTGTCCTCAACATAAGAAAGACATGGAGCTGTTGGAGCAAGTCCAGAGGAGGCCACGAGGATCATCAGGGGCTGGAGCACCTCCCGTATGGAGACTGAGAACATTGGGGCTGTTGAGGCTGGAGAAGAGAAGCTGCATGGAGACCTCAGAGCAGCTTCCAGTGTCTGAAGGGGCCTATAAGAATGCTGGAGAGGCACTCTTCACCAGGGACTGTAGGGATAGAACAAGGGGTGATGGGTTCAAACTGAAAGAGTGGAAGTTCAGTTTGGATCTAAGGCAGAAGTTCTTTACTGTGAGGGTGCTGAGGCGCTGGCACAGGTTGCCCAAAGAAGTGGTAAATGCTCCATCCGTGGCAGTGTTCAAGGCCAGGTTGGACAGAGCGTTGCGTGACATGGTCTAGTGTGAGGCATCTCTGCCCATGGCAGAGGGTTGGAACTGGATGATCTTCAGGTCCTTTCCAACCCAAACCATTCTGTGATTCTATGATTCTAGGTTGGAACAGGAGTAAATTCACAGGCATGCGCCTCCAGCAATGGACATTAGAGCTGGTAGGAATGCAGAAGGAATTAGTACATGCCATAATTCTTGATACTCTTGCATGGGGCTGGACTTCTTTGGAAAATACACGTGTTCACACAAATAAGTTTAAAGAGAATAAATGGGAATTGGACAAGCTTTTAGTGGTGTAGAAGAGAGCCAACGAAACTGTCTCTTTTAGATAGAAGTTCATGAAATCCTGGAGTGAAACTGCTCAGGCTCATTTCACTGGACCAAGGGAAGTTTTGCTGCATGGCACTTAAATAGGTTATTAAAATTCCATGTTTTAAGACTCAAAAGTGGTGATTTTCTGTGCATATCATCACTCACAGGTAAACACAACAGAGATGAATAAGAGAATTTTTCTTATTAACTTGCTTTTAAGGTGGATGAATCCAAACCCGAGCAATTTGCAGCAGAGCAGATCTGAGTAGCCATCATTTGCACATTAATAGCTGAAATCAAAGCTGGGTTGAATGCTGATTTATGGCTTTTATTTTCTTATTGTATCTCTGCTGTGTTCTGCTATTACAAGTCTTTCAGGACTTTAAATTCTTTTTTGGTGCAATTCTTTGTAGCTCCAATTTGCCTTTTTTGATAAAAGGCAACTTGGGGACCCCAGGTGCTGTATAAACACGGGACAAAAAAAGAAGCTTCCATGTGAAACTATTCATTCCAGATGGTGGAGGAACGTTTTAAAGGGTGCTCATGTGTTGAATATCTTCATGTTGCAGGCGAGGAAGGGAAAGGTTGCAAAGAGCTTTGCAAGTGGAAAATACTGTCTTATAAGGGAGCAAGTAGAAGGACAGGTTAAATCTCATACGTTGATGTGTATGGGGAGAGATGGAACCACAAGCTGGTTTTAAAGACTAAGGTAAAACCTTCTGCCTCCTTGTGGATGGTTTGAACAAAGCTGGGATTAGAAAATGGGCAAAACAAAAAGAGCATCAGCAAGAAGCCAAAACTTGTTCCTTTAAATATTATCTGTAAGTTGCTCTGTCGGCTTTTGAAGCATCCCCTGGTGTAACCATGTCTCCTAAATGGTTGGTCCAGCCTGGTTGGATGGAGCTTTCTCAAAGGAGGGCAAAGAGCCCTGACTTGTCTTCCTCTGCTCTTTTGGATCTGCAGGGCTGAACTTTGTCTTTCCTTTTCTTCTTTTTGAGGAGTTAAGGCCTTTCTCCCTTCCCTAGATGAGCTGCTGCTCATGTGCTGCCCAGCTTGGTGAAATCTCTTCTGGAGCTGAAGGTCAGGCTGTTCCAGGGGAGGTTTAGACTGGATATTAGGAAAGATTTCTTCCCCAAAAGGTCATGGAGGATTGGAACAGGGTGGCCAGGGCAGTGGTGGAGTCACCATCCCTGGAGGTATTATAAAGATGTATAGATGAGGCCCTCAGTGACATGGATTAGTGGTGGCCTTGGCAGTGCTGGGGTAATGTTTGGGCTTGATGATCTTAAAGGTCTTTTCCAACCTAAATGATTCTATGTTTCTATGCTATGTTTCTATGAATAGGAGTGAAGCCAAAGATTGGGTTTGGCAGTTGGGAGACCCTTGTTGGTGGGACCCATCCAGTTGTAGTGGTTTGCAAGCTGGAACCTTGCTGTTCTCCTGCTGTCTGATGCATCGCAGAGAGCCAGCTCCTCCACTCTCCTGCCTCTGCATCTGTGGTTCCTCCTGGCCTTGATGCACATTTAGGTCCTTCTGGGAGAAGTTTCTACATTCTACATTTTGCCCATCAGTTGTTACAGCTGCGTTTTGAGGAGTTTTGTCTGAGGACAGTTTCTCCAATCCTTGTGGATACAGCTGTTGGGATCCTTTGTGCACCTTTATACATAGAGATATAGAAAGAGTGACAAGTTTATAGATTCTTTTACCTCCACCGTAAATTCAGATCCTGTGTAACAACATCTTGGACTCCTTTCTAGGTCCCAGAGTTCCTGTAATGAAGAAAACCAACCGTTAAAATCATAGAATCATAGAATGGTTTGGGTTGGAAAGGACCTTAAGGTCATCCAGTTCCAACCCCCTGCCATGGGCAGGGACACCTCACACTAAGCCGTGTCACCCAAGGCTCTGTCCAGCCTGGCCTTGAACACTGCCAGGGATGGAGCATTCACCACTTTTTTGGGCAACCTGTGCCAGTGTCTCATGACTCTCACAGTAAAGAACTTCTTCCTTAGATCCAACCTGAACTTCCCCTCTCTCAGTTTGAACCCATCACTCCTTGTCGTATCACTCCAGTCCCTAATGAAGAGTCCCTCTCCAGCATCCTTGTAGGCCCAACTGTTGTTTCAAACCATGACCTACGATAGTATCTCTTTCCAAATTTTCTACGTTTCTATATGTGTAAATCCCCCATTCCAATGACTATATTTTTTTTCTTATTTTTTCCTATTTATTTTCTTTTTCCCCCTCCTAGTATTGTATTTACTACATTAGATAATGTCAAATGTCTTCTAGATTCTTGCATTAGGCTTTTTGCTTGTAGTTATGCTTTCCTTGAAGAAACACTTTACTACATGAGGTACCAAGAACATTGTAAACTCCCATTATCAAACAATTCTTTTGCAAAGATGAGAAAATATATGTTTGCAACACAATAGTTTAGGTAGAGTGGCACTAATGCAAATAGTTTCTTTGCATTCTGTTTCTAAATTAAAAAAGGATCAAACAGAAAAGAGATCTCAAACAAAAAAAACCCCTTTTAATATTTAATGGAGAAGAGTAAGGATGTGATTTATTTGTAGAATTTAAGCACTTCCACAAAGACCGAAGCAAGGGTGGGATATAAATAGCTCCTGGGGATGAGGATAATTGCTTTTTTATGGACTTCAGACAGAAAAGCTGGTGTGTGGGAGGCACCGCTGTTGACTCCAACCACTGGTTCAATAGAAGCTCTCCAGGTGAGTGGCTGCTGAACCAAAGAGCAGAGGGCACAGCTTGGTAACCCTGACCAGCTTAGTTGTAAAGGTGAAGGGTCTTGAGAACAAGGCTTATGAGGAACGGCTGAGGGACCTGGGGGGGTTTAGTCTGGAGAAGAGAAGGCTCAGGGGGGACTTTATCGCTCTCTACAACTACCTGAAAGGAGGTTGTAGTGAGGTGGGGTTGGTCTCTTCTCCCAAGTAACAAGGGATGGGACAAGAGGAAACGGCCTCAAGCTGCACCAGGGGAGGTTTAGATGGAGCTGAGGAACAATTCCTTCCCCAGAGGGTGCTCAGGCATTGGAACAGGCTGCCCAGGGCAGGGCTGGAGTCACCGTCCCTGCAAGTGTTCACACCCCGTGTAGCTGAGGCCCTCAGTGCCATGGGTTAGTGGTGGCCTTGGCACTGCTGGGGAATGGTTGGACTTGATGGTCTTAAATCTCTTTTCCAACCTGGTTGTTCTGTGGTTCTAAAGGAGACTATTTTTTGTTCCTTGGATTCATGTGACATAAGCTCATCATCTTCAGCTGAGTGTTAGTTTTCCATTTAAATTGTCTTTGTTGCTGCAAGGACCAAAGGACAACGTTCTGGATCTAAGTGAAGAGGAATCCTGTGCTAGGATACAGTATCCGTGGCACATGATTTGTGGTTTTGGGGAGGATCTGGAGGAAGGTAATGCTTCTTTCTTTTAGGAGCTGCAGGTTTTGCATGCCAAGGGAGCACGTTCCCAAACTGGTCACTGTAACCTATCTCTTCATCAGGGACTGTAGTGATAGGACAAGGGTGATGTGTTCAAACTGAAACAGGGGAAGTTCAGGTTAGATCTAAGGAAGAAGTTCTTTGCTGTGAGGGTGGTGAGGCGCTGGAACAGGGTGCCCAGAGAAGTGGTAAATGCTCCATCGCTGGCAGTGTTCAAGGCCAGGGTGGACAGAGCCTTGGGTGACACAGCTTAGTGTGAGGTGTCCCTGCCCATGGCAGGGAGGTTGGAACTGGATGATCTCAAGGTCCTTTCCAACCCAACCCACTCTATGATTTTATTCCATGATTCTATCCCTTGTCAAGTGGAATTTTTACAGAGCATTTAATCAGTTTTAGTGTCCATCCTGTGATTCCTACTTCTCACTGGCGGGAGGAATGGAAGTACGTTTGCTATGGAGCGGCTCTATCCCACCAGTGCCCACAGGAAGCAATGATTTTGCAAGAGAAAAGTGCTGGCAATTGCCTCCAAAATAATTTGTTTTGGACAGAGGTTTCCTTGGCAGCTTTTCCATGCTGGGATGCACTCAGGTCCTAAGGTTCCTGCCCTTGCTTACTTGGATGACTGTATTCTGACACTGGGTTTAAAGAGCATCTCAAAATGCAGTTTGAAGATTATGCTATAAGGAAGAAGGGGGGGAAGAAGAGTAGGGGAAGAAGCAGCATCCTCTCAAAGGCTTTTAGTTTCATTTTCAGACATTCATAATTTAGTTGGAAAAGGGAGTTGGGCAAGTTTGAAGATGCTGGAGTTGATTTATTTATGGGAGGTGGTTTATCAAAAGGTGAGGGTTAAGTGGGCTTCCTGAGCCAGGGATTCTTTTCTTATTGGTATTTTTCTATTGTTACTACTTGCTGAAATACCTCAGGTGTGTTCATGTGTAGTTCCTGTGCACCAAAAGAAGGTCTGACAACACAAGCTCAGGGTTAATGTGCTTTGCTCCCACAACGTGCCTCAGAGATGATGTGAATGCTCCACCTCTGGCAGTGTTCAAGGCCAGGTTGGACAGAGCCTTGAGTGACATGGTGTAGTGTGAGACATCTCTGCCCATGGCAGGGGGTTGGAACTGGATGATCTTAAGGTCCTTTCCAACCCGAACCATTCTGTGATTCTATGATTCTATCAGAGAATAATTAAGTTATCTCTAATCAGGAACATCAGTGACAGAATCATTGTCCTAGAGAAGATATTGTTGAAATAGCACCCAGATGCTATTTCAGCTGATGTTACACACTTCACAGCCATGGGAAGGTTGGGTGACACTGAAGCCACTCCAGATCTTTTATCTCTATATTTTCCCCCCCAGAATCCACCAAGGCACTTATGATCCTTCCATCCATGTATGTGCTGAGCTTTGTCACTGTGTGTAGCTCCAGTGATTTCAGTGGCAGCTGAGGAACAGATTATATAGCCAGAAGGAATCAGTCTCATTATCTACTCTGACCTTTCATACAGCAAATACTTTAAGGTTTTTTTTCCCTTCAGTTATTTTCCCTCTGAACTAAAGCATATCTTTTAAGAGGGGGAGGGAAATCTAAACTTAGATTCTATCTCATTGCTTTCTTATTCTTTGAAATCTCCACAGTAGCCTTTTTTTCAATGGTAATGATGCCTCCTAATGGAAATCTTCACCCGGTTTCTCATTTGTGACCAAGTTTAAAGTTCAGTCGATGGTGAGTTGGCTTGTTTGGCTCATCTGAGCCAATTACAGACTATTTCCATACAATGATGATGGATAAATCAATATTTAGATAAAGTTGCACCAAAATGCCCCAACCCTGGCAGTGTTCAAGGCCAGATTGGACGGGGCTTGGAGCAACCTGGTCTAGTGGAAGGTGTCCCTGCAGTAGAGGTGGATCCAATGTGGCCATGACTGGGTGCAGCACTAAGAAGCGTGGAAGTGACTTCCCCATGTCAACCCAACACTTTTAACCAATTCCACCCATCTTTGCATGACCTTAAGCTGTTTTTACAAAGCCATTGATAAAACCAACCCAGGGAAGGCCAAGAATCCATCCCCAGTGGGCTGTTCTGGAAACATTTCCCATCTCTGCTAATTGCATGCATGTGATTATAGCCTGATATCTTGCGATTGATGAAGTTTTGTGTTCTGGGATGCATTGATTTTCTTTGGTCGCTCTGCCCTGGGGTTGTCACCTTTATCAGGTTCAGGTTGGATATAAGGAACAAGTTCTTCCCTGTGAGGGTGTTGAGGCACTGGCACAGGTTGCCCAGAGAAGTGGTGAATGCTCCATCCCTGGCAGTGTTCAAGGCCAGGTTGGACAGAGCCTTGGGCGACATGGTCTAGTGTGAGGTGTCCCTGCCCATGGCAGGGGGTTGGAACTGGATGATCTTAAGGTTCTTTACAACCCAAACTGTTCTATGATTCTATAATCAGTGCAACTTGTGATCTTATGGATGACAAAATCACCAAGTTCCTTAAGCCACAGTTTCCATAAATCGATACTGATTTGAATATTTAATAACTTACATCTAAGCAATAGGTTACCAGTAGTTGGGGAACCAATGCATTGAGCTACCCCTTGCTGGAGGGAAAGCAAGGTTTAAATTGCCTATTGCATTAGGAAATTAAAGTACTCTCCTTTAATAAATGAGTCCAACATCAGCTGTTTCATCTCTTTCCTTTCCCTTCCTTCTTTTTTCCCCTCTTTTCTTTCCCTGGAGTTGTTGTTGGGCTGGCAGGCCATTAATGAGCACTGTATTATCTGCTTTACCCTTTAGCTTTGATTCAACGTTCGCTTTTCTTCTGGAATTCCCTTGATTTTTGCCAAATGGTGTCACAAATCAGCACTAATGAGCCCAATCGCTGCTTGCCCTGCTCTTTCACAGTGTTGGTGCTTATGTTACCAAGGCTTGCTGGATTTAATCACATCTGAGCTGCTATTTTTGAACTTGCCTGAGCAACTGATGGGGTGGATAATAATTTGCACTGGCATTCAGGGGAATTCTGTACTCGGATGTTTTCCAGGTATTTTCCAAAGGTAGAAGGAAGTTACAAATATTCCTGATTTTGGGAGTTATTTCTGAGTTCAGTCTCTTCTGTCCTGTCCCACACCAGCTCCATTGCAAAAGTTGGCTTGTGCCCTTTTGTTTTCATTTGGGGTTTTGTTTGGCTGGTTTCCTCTTTCCCCCCCCCAAACCCTCCAAGTTCATATATGAACCAAGTTCATATATTTTTGGAGTGTTTTGTACAGTTCTTTACCCAGTGTAAGAAGGGTTACTATTTTCCTTAACTGAGAATTGTGGACATTCAGGAAGGGATAGCTGTGAAACTCCTATGTGTTCATAGAATCATAGAATGGTTTGGGTTGGAAAGGACCTTGGGATCATCTAGTTCCAACCCTCTGCCATGGGCAGGGACACCTCACACTAGACCATGTCACCCAAGGCTCTGTCCAGCCTGGCCTTGAACACTGCCAGTGATGGGGCATTTACCACTTCTTTGGGCAACCTGTGCCAGCACCTTACCATCCTCACAGTGGTGAACTTCTTCCTTATATCTAACCTGAACTTCCCCTGTTTCAGTTTCAACCCATCACCCCTTGTGCTATCACTACAGTCCCTGATGAAGAGTCCCCCTCATCATCCTTGTAGCCCCCTTCAGACACGGGAAGCTGCTCTGAGGTCTCCACTCAGCTTCTCTTCTCCAGGCCGAACAGCCCCCGTGTTCTCAGCCTGTCTTCATACAGGAGGTGCTCCAGCCCCTGATCATCCTTGTGGCCTCCTCTGGACTTGCTCCAACAGCTCCATGTCCTTATGTTGAGGACCCCAGCACTGCACACAGTGCTGCAAGTGGGGTCTCATGAGAGCAGAGTAGAGGGGAAGGATCACCTCCTTCGGCCTGTTGTTGATGTTTCTATCACCTCCAGTTACCCTTCTCTTTTTCTCCTTACATGCCTTTGTAAAACTGGCCTTTTAAAACTGGAAAGGATTTATAATACTGTTCTATAATATGGTTCTATCTATCTATCTGTCTATTAAATGAACCAGTCACGATTACCCAAGCAGCCACTAATTTCCAGTCCTTTGATCAATTCCTCTACATCAAGATGAGGTCTAACACAAAATTCCCTTGAGTAGTTGCACAATGGTGTTTGAGGCAGGAAATCTGTCATCTTTAATATTAAGTAATGCTAAGGATGTTTTAGTCCTGGCAGCAGGAGACTTCAGGCATATGCCAGTCAGTCTGAAGTCCCTTAAGTGAACATTATCCTTACACTTCACAGGCAAGTGCCTGGTCTTCTCTGGTGTGTCTTATTCTGCATGCTGCTTGGCTTGTTACTGCTGTGGAAATGCTGTCACATGCTGTTTTGAATCCTCTTGCTTCTTGGTCCCTCTTGAAGAGGTTATAGCCTGGAAAAGTCATGTCCTGAGTATGTAAAGGCCACTCTGTATTTTGATGGTATCCATCCATATGAGGCTATCAAAGCTTCCCTAATGGGAGAGCTGACCTTCACTTCAGACTGAGAAAAGAAATCGTGACCATCTGATTGCTCTTTTGAGGAGCTGATGAGTGAAATAACTCAGCCCTGCCTGAAAGGTTGACGCTGATCTACTGAAGGAACCCTTTTGATTCAATTCCTTCCTTTTCTGTTGGTTGCACTGAGCTGTAATGAAGCTCCCATCCCTGTCTGCAGCGTTGGCTGAAAAGGTCTCGCTTGACTTAGTCACGGCATGCATCAGAAAATTATTTAAATGCATTAGGATTTTACTCCATGAAGTGAAAGAGTTTGACAGGTTTCTGCAAAGGATGGTGGATGTGGCTTCTGATGTTCCCTGTAGGTAAAATAGCATGGGAGGTTGAGCTGGATTACAGTAATGGGGAATTCTGGCACAATAAAGATAGGGAAGACCTCTGTGGAGACCACAGCTGGAAATCACATGCTGGTGTTCACCCATGCAGAAGATTTTGGGCTGTGGCTGATGGGGCTTTTCATTATTTGGGGTTCTTGTGCCTCTCTGGTTCATTATAGCCTTGTTTTACAGACGAAGAAATCCATACTGCAGTTAGACTTATAGAATCATAGAATAGTTTGGGTTGGAAAGGACCTTAAGATGATCTAGTCCAACCTCCTGCCATGGGCAGGGATGCCTCACACTAGACCTTGTTGCCCAAGGCTCTGTCCAACCTGGCCTTGAACACTGCCAGGGATGGGGCAGCCACAGCTTCTCTGGGCACCCTGTGCCAGCGCCTCAGCACCCTCACAGGGAAGAACTTCTTCCTTGTATCTAACCTGAACTTCCCCTGTTTCAGTTTAACCCATCACCCCTTGTCCTATCCCTACAGTCCCTGATGAAGAGTCCCTCCCCAGCATTCTTGTAGCCCCCTTCAGATACTGGAAGCTGCTCTGAGGTATCCCCGCAGCTTCTCTCCTCCAGCCTGAACAGCCCCAATGTTCTCAGCCTGTCTCCATACGGGAGGTGCATATTGAGACTCACATGAGAAATCCAAATATTCCTAAGAGATTCTAACGGTGTCTCATTTTGGGGTTATTTTGACAGTTATTCAGCTTATAAAATTGAAGTTAATGTAAGTTTGTAGGTTGAAATTTTAGATGCATAGATTCACATACATGGGAAAGCAAAATGTTTTTCACTGAAGGAGAAACTTGTGTGTGTAACTGCTGGAGAAGAGCTAGAGAATGAAATTCCTGACAGCTAAACAGGTCTTCTCCTTTGAGAAGACGCAGCTTTCAGACCATTCGGGTTTTGCAAAGTAAAGCCAGTCTTGAGTTTCCAGGTCCTGAGAGTCCTTCAGGTTTAATTTATCTGTGTTGGCTTCAGTGGCAGAGAGACTGGGTGTATGTGAGCATTTTGTTTTAACTAATGCCCCTTTAGAGCATTAGTTTAGAGCATCTGGATGCTACAACAGTGGTGAGATAGGGTGTGAGCAGATGCAAGGAGGAAGGAAAACAGCATCTTCTTTGAGGGTCTGTTATCTCTTTGGAGCTGAGGACAGTGCAAGGTGTCTGTATAGGGAAGATTTTTAACCCTAGTTTTTATTGTAGTGTTTTCGTGGGTTTAAATAACTTTCGAACCTTAAAATCTCAGCAGCGTAAGTTGAGCTTGAAGAATCTTCTGTGTATACATAAGGCACTGTTAGCTCTTGTACCTTTTCTTGTCCTTAAATAGCCACTATAGTAAGGCTGTGCACACTCCAAACTGCTGAGTGTAACACTTAGAATATCTTGTTCTTCTTGTGTTCTCATTTGGACCAGCATGGAGAGAAATGCCTTGAGGGTTTATCTGTGTTCTCTTTATTCGTCTATAGTTATAAATGTATACACAGCTGGGAAGATAGAAAGAAAAAGGAGGTTTGCAAGAGAGTGAACTAAATCACTGTAAAACAATACCAGAGAGGAACAGGAGCAGAAGCGTCAAGGGTCAGCTTGCCTTAATGAAATTACATCGTTTGAGGTTGTTACTTTCAAAGCTATTCCATCGCTCCGTGCCTGAGCGCCGGTGTCATGCTGTTAAATCAGGGAGGCTGAATTGGTTCGGTGTGTTCTGAGACAATATCCTGATGCAGGAGTGATACCTTAACAGTTCAGGTTTAACTCACACCAGCGGCTGCTGTTGTGTTTTGACAGCTGACACGCTCTTCTCTGTGCTCATGTACCCTTAGATAGGGGAACATCACAAAGAGTGTCACTGTGGTAGGAACATGCTGGTTATTGCCATGTTTGTGGTAGTGGCCGTTGCTTATGGGAGTTATGTTATTCATAAAGGGCTTAGTTAAACTTGCTGGTTTTTTCTTCTTTTCTTATTTCTTTTCTTCTTTTTATTTTGCTTTTTAAAAGAAGTGATGGTTTTGAAGGCGTGCATTTGAACATTATTGCTATGGCATGTGATTGAGGTCTGTTACAGCTCCTAGAAAGCACAGCCTTGACTTTAAGGATGGATGTTACAGCCGATTACAGTCCTCATCTGTCTGAACCATCTCCAGGGAGCAGGATGCTCTCCTAAGGAGATGGTGCATGCCACAACATGATAAGGAATAGCTCTGGGCCTTTCTGAGTGTAGCCAATACGTAAAGACATCTATATCACTGTGTAATACCTTCTTCAAGAGAAATGCCATGAAAAGCCTGAAACGCTGGACAAATTTGTTCTGCCATATGCTTGTGGAGGAGTATTTTTCTGAAGCTTATATGTATGACTGGTAATCAGAGATTGCTTTAGAGAGACATTACTGAAAGTGTGAAGGGAAAGGAAGGGCAGCATACTAATTTGAATTAATTGTAGTGCTTCTCAAGTCAACATCCAGTGAAGACCAATCCATTGTGTAGTCTCTTTTTCTCTTGTAAAAGCCATAACGTGCATTGAACAGCAAATCTAAGGTCAGGTATACCTCTAACATCTAATATATCATAAATTCTTATGAGATGTGGTAATATGTGAGATGGATTTGGAAGCAGACTGCAATGTGATGGTTTATGTTTGTTTGTGTGTTTGTTTTCGCCTTTTAAGCTGCAAATGTATGAGAGGAGATAGTTCGTTGTTCTGCACAGAGCTGAGAACACCCAACAGAGATCAGACTTCAGGTTTAACACGTGCATTGTTAAGGAAGGAATTTGTGTTTTAAGATCTTTGGCTCCCTCACTGGGGACAGGGAGAAGAACAAAGATGCATAGCTTTGAGTAAGAAATCTGAGAGCTGTGACCTGGACCTTCATCCCTTGGTTTCAGCCCATTGCCTTCACCTTGTTACCCTTTACATTAAATCCACAAGTACCAAGCAATGCCTTGATGCATTCCTTGAAACAAAAGGATTGAATTACCAGTATTGTTGCTGATGTTCAGTCACATCCTTCTCCAAAAGTCCTGCCAGGACCAATGGGATTATTTGCAGTTTGAAGGGCTACTCAGCCTGGAGAAGAGAAGCTGAGTGGAGACCTCAGAGCAGCTTCCAGTGTCTGAAGGGGGCTACAAGGATGCTGGAGATGGACTCTTCGTCAGGGACTGGAGTGATAGGACAAAGGACGATGGGTTCAAACTGAAACAGGGGAAGTTCAGGTTGGATCTAAGGAAGAAATTCTTCCCTGTGAGGGTGCTGAGGCACTGGCACAGGCTGCCCAGAGAAGCTGTGGCTGCCCCATCCCTGGCAGTGTTCAAGGCCGGGTTGGACACAGGGGCTTGGAGCAACCTGCTCTAGTGTGAGGTGTCCCTGCCCATGGCAGGGGGTTGGAACTGGATGAGCTTTAAGGTCCCTTCAACCCAAACCATTCTATGATTCCATGTCCATCTGCTTGTCCTGGGTTCAGCTACAGCAGTCATTTTTTCTCCTTCTTAGTAGCTGGCGCAGTGCTGTGTTTTTGACTTTCAGCCTGGGAACAACGCTGATAGCACCGATGTTTTCAGTTGTTGCTAAGTAATGTTTACTCCGACCAAGGTCTTTCTCAGTCTCATGCTTTGCCAGGGAGGAGGGGAAGCTGGAAGGAAGCAGAGACAGGACACCTGACCCAAACTGGCCAAAGGGGTATTCCATACCACAGCATGTCATGCCCACTATAGAAACTGGGGGGAGTTACCCTGAAGGCCCAGATCACTGCTCGAGTCAGGCTGGGTATCAGTCGGCGGGTGGTGAGCAATTGTATCCTCTCCCCTTGTTATTTCCCTTGTCATTATTATCATTAGTGGTAGCAGTACTGGTTTTGTATTATACCTTAGTTACTGGACTGTTCTTATCTCAACCCATGGGAGTTACATTCGTTTGATTCTCCTCCCCATCCTTCCAGGAGCAGGGGGAAGAAGGTGGGGAGCGAGCAAGCGGCTGCATGGTTTTGAGTTACCGGCTGGGCTTAAACCACGACACTGCTCCATCGTCTACAGGACCACCACAAATATAAAGTCAATCTGCATGTTGTGTATATATAAACTGCTCCCTCCTTCTCGAGGAACTGAGGTCTGACAGTCTGGATGTTGGCAAATGGAACATACATTTTTATGAGCAGAAAATTGAGCACTTTTTGGCTGCTCTTTAATGAAAAAGTGGATACTTTACCCGTATCACACATGATGAAGTATCTTTTGGTATCTAGAGACAGCTCTGTCGTGGGACTAGACTGCTAATTTATTGTGTGAATGATGGTGGTATCAGCCTGTGCTTATCCGAGCTAAGCCTGTTTTAATGAACAAACTCTTGAACTTGGAATTTAGGGAACAACTTTGGGCTAAATGAAGCAAAGAGACAATATCTCTTTTCACACCATCTTAGAATCAGCATTGATTAATCGGAGTCGCTAGCAGTGGTTACAGCTGAGATTAAAGTCTTCTGTGGGGTTTGGTTTTGTAGGGTCATTTCTTCCTGTATAACATTATTCTATGTTCTGTGAGGGTTTAAAGCCAAAAAGCAGACAGGTGGAGGAGCCTTCGTTTTCCACCTCATCAAAAAGAAACGTAAGTTTTGGTGACAGAAGAGCTGTAAATATTTGATAGAATTCAGCCGGGAATCCATCTGGACCATGTTTCTGTTTTTAGCCTTTCGTTCCTTTCTAGTTTCCCTGTAATTTTATCTGCAGAGAGCGGCTATTTCAGCTTTTCAGACTGAAAACTGATTTCAAAGCAGTTCTCTGCAAAGTAATGGCCTGGTAGAGGCCTCTGTTTCCTTAGAGCTATTTAAAGTGGGACTGAAAGGAGGTTGTAGTGAGGTGAGGTTGGTCTCTGCTCCCAAGGAACAAGGGATGGGACAAGAGGAAGTGGCCTCAAGCTGCACTAAGGGAGGTTTAGGTGGAAATGGGGAACAATTCCTTCCCCAAAGGGTGCTCAGGCATTGGAACAGGCTGCCCAGGGCAGTGCTGGAGTCACTGTCCCTGCAAGTGTTCACACACTGTGTAGCCAAGGCCCTCAGTGCCATGGGTTAGTGGTGGCCTTGGCAGTGCTGGGGAATGGTTGGACTTGATGGTCTTAAATATCTTTTCCAACCTGGTTGATTCTGTGTTTCTACCCATCCCTGCTGGAGCTTGCACATACTCTGGTTTGCAATGAGCCAATTTATTTTGAAGCATCTTTAATATCTACAATGTCTGGCAAAATGTAATTGCTGCAGTTGTTTGATCCTTAGTTGATATAGCAACAATGTCTTCTGATTTTTATGAGCCATGTAATCATTAGGGGCCAGATTCTCACACCTCTCCTGGATAACATTTAATCCTTGGATTAAGGCAGCATGAGGAGCGAGGCACTGTTCAGTTTGAATAAGTATTTCTGGTCTCATTGTGGAACGAACCCATTAGACACAGCTCTGTGCACCCTCCTTGTGCTCTCATGGATTTATTTGCCTGGATTGTTTGGGTTTGTATTGGATCTCAAACTATTTCCGTTGTGCCCCAGTTGCAGTCTTTTCATTTCTTTCCTTATAGTGAAATTGGGTTTTGATTTGAAGGGTATAATGAATTAGCTTTTCTATCTTCTTTAAATTTAAAGCCAGAGTTTTCATCTGTGCACAGCTGACTTGTCTTTTAAGTTTTTTTTTTAAGATCAATGTGATTTAATCAGGTTATTTACCAAGGGTCAATATATAAATCAGAGAATCACAAAATTGTTATGATTGTAAAGGACCTTAAGATCATCCAGTTCCAACCCCCTGCCATGGGCAGGGACACCTCGCACTAGACCATGTCACCCAAGGCTCTGTCCAACCTGGCCTTGAACACTTCCAGGGATGGAGCATTCACCACTTCTCTGGGCAATCTGTTCCAGCGCCTCACCACCCTCACAGTAAAGAACTTCTTCCTTATGTCCAACCTGAACTTCCCCTGTTTCAGTTTGAACACATCACCCCTTGTCCTATCCCTACAGTCCCTGATGAAGAGTCCCTCTCCAGCACCCTTGTAGCCCCCTTCAGATACTGGGAGGCTGGAGAAGAGGAGTCTTGAACTTGTGAGTGGTTCTGGAAAGTAAGAGGTGTCCTTGCACTTTTTGTGATTGGTCATCAGAAGAGCTTTTTGTGCTTTCAGACTCACCAGCCACCATGTTCCCTCCCTCAGGGCTCTCCTAAGAGCTCTCCAAAGAGGTGCAACTCTTCAGGGGAGGTGGAAGGGGATGTGGAGCTTGTGCTCCTTTGGGAAATCCATGTTGAGGATTGATCAATCAATCAATCTATCGATCTGTGTATCTATCTATCTGTCTGTCTGTCTATCTATCAATCTACCATATCCCTACTGCTGTGGTTGGTTCAGCCAAGGATTTTTGTCTGGTTGTAAGCTACGTGAGGCCCACACGGTCTCCATTTCTCTGCTTTCTCTTACGTTCAGGAGTTTGGACTTTGGTTTATTCACAGAGTGAGGAAAGTGGCTGAACCCATTAGAGATCTCCTATATCTTCCACTGAGATAAGAGGAGAAACAAAACCAAAACCCTATGGAATTAATGGAAACTCTTCAAACATTTTTCCAATTTGTTTTTGCACAGAGTTTCTTTCATTCCCTTTGTCACTTTTTTTGGGGGGGGTGATGTAGAATCTCTGTTCGTCATTTGGGTTTTGGACATTTCTCTTCCTGCACAAGCCATTCCCTGCTTTTCAGTTTATACTTGAGCTTTCAGTTTCCAATCAAAACACTTTTCCCTGTCACTGACACCTTGCAGTTATAATTTCCAGGGACTATTTTGTGTCTGTATAGATTTGGATGACTTCCCGAAGCTTTCAATGTAATACAAGCGAAAGGTACAGCAGAACATTTGAAATACAAGGGGGTTTTTGGTCTGTGTCAGAACTCAATTACAGAGTCTCCTTCATTTTATGTTTTATTTATTTCATTCTCAGCACAATGATTTCTTCAGGCTGAAAAACTTTGTGAGGCAAAAAATCAGTTAAAACCTGGCTGTGTGCATACAAAGAGTGAGAGGAAACAGTTCTCCTTAAACGTGGATCCTATCCTTTACATAGAACCAAGCCACTAAAAAAAACCCCAAGCAATAAAAAATGGGGCCAGCAAGATTAGACCATGATAGATGATAAAGAAAATAATGTGCTGGAGTTTGTATTTCTGCTCAATATTGCAGTTGTGTGTAATGATGTTGTAAAGGGAATGCCTGCATGATGGAAGTGCTGCAGGCGCTACCGTCACAGGTTGAGAGCAGATACAGCAGAACAGGGTCCGTCTCTCACCTCACCTTATTTGGGAGCTAAATATTTTCATGCCTTACAACCACCTTTTGATTCATGGAATCATAGAATGGTTTGGGTTGGAAAGGACCTTACGATCATCCAGTTCCAACCCCCTGCCATGGGCAGGGACACCTCGCACTAGACCATGTCACCCAAGGCTCTGTCCAACCTGGCCTTGAACACTGACAGGGATGCAGCATTCACCACTTCTCTGGGCACCCTGTTCCAGCGCCTCACCACCCTCACAGTAAAGAACTTCTTCCTTATATCTAATCTGAACTTCCCCTGTTTCAGTTTGAACCCATCACCCCTTGTCCCATCACTCCAGTCCTTGATGAAGGGTCCCTCTCCAGCATCCTTGTAGCCCCCTTCAGACACTGGAAGCTGCTCTGAGGTCTCCACTGAGCTTCTCTTCTCCAGGCTGAACAGCCCCAGCTTTCTCAGCCTGTCTTCATTCACATGTGTCCCTTATACGTGTGCAATTATACAACGTATTTTTGTGAAGAGCAGTAAAATGAAGCACACAGATGTATCTTTTGCACACTTTCCATCAGATGTGAACTTAGCATCTGTTAATTCCTCGTGCCTGTTCCTCGCTTTAGTCTCCAAAGTCTGTTTACCTTCATAAATGCACAGATGGATTTAGATTAGAGTGTGCCTGAGCACAGAAGGATGCTTAGCCACCAGCTGAACATCCTTCTGTGGCTGATGAGCTTCTGGTGATGCCTCTGCTTTCTGCTACATATTTATCTTTACTTCTAGGTGATAGGGAACTAATATCAAGTTGATCTGGTAATCAACAGATATCAAGAACTGGTGATTCTTGATAATATGTTTATCTTGAAGTATGGCTCTTAGAGTTGAGTCTAACCTAGTTAGTAAGGCCGAGATACTGGGGTTGAGTGGAGGGCATGCTCACCATGGTCTTGCAAAGAGACAAGACAGAGCAGCTACCACAAGAGGTGAATTTCGAGTATCTTGGCAGCTCTTGCACTATCTGGGTCTGGGCTTAGCTGAAGGATTTCCTTCTGGTATTGTCATATGAGGAGACAAACTGGGTCAGGACAGAGATGTGTCCATGCAAGGTAGACCAAATCCAGTCCAGTTATGTCATTAGTTGTGGCTGCTTCATGAAAAGCATGAGAACAGAGCAAACAGATCAAGGCTTCTCCTAGTGTTTTCCCATGTTCCATGAGTTGGGGGTGGTACATTTAATACCACATGATGGATTTTTTTCTTTCCTCCACTTCTTCTCATAGTCCTGTTGCATTTTAGCATCCACAGCAACCTGTGGCATGGAGTCTTTACTTCTCCATATAAAGTCTAGGTAAGCATCTCCTTTCTTTCATTCCTATCTCCTGAATGTGATTCTTTCCACTTCTTGCAGTAGGAAAAGAAGGGGTGGTTCGCCTTTTCCAGGTGACTCAGAACTTCATGGGGTGTTACTTTACGGGCTTTTCCCCCACCTCATAATTCTTTTCCAAGCCTCAAGAGACCATTTTAGTTCTTCTACTGTATTAGGAGGAAGTTTAGAATTAGATAAAGCACAGAAAAGAGAGGTGAGAATAAGCAATTAAAACATAAATGTTACTTTTCTTTAATCTGTTGTATGTTTGTCCTTCCCAGGAGCTGCCATCTCCCTCCACTCCTTCTCTGTACTGAAAAGTAGACACGTCCTGCCTATTTTGACTTGCTCTCTAGTCTTTACTGACTGTGAAGCTATGAGTCACTATGTAGTAGTAGCTATGGGTGCTCAGATATCTTTTGCACACACTGAGATTTAGGTGTCTTAATTTGGAGCCAGTTCCCACTCTCCTGCCATCCTCCAATGCTGTGCATCACCTCTCAGGTCTATCAGACCCACATGTGCCTCACAGGGCATCTCCGATGGTACTGAACACCTACATTTAGCCAGTTGCATCCCACGTTGTATGTCCTGTGTTCATCAGGCTCTTACAAATGGCTATTTGTAGGAAAAAACACTGTTTTTTTGTGGAATAAGCTGCTGTCTGTGTTTCGAAGGGCAGCTCTGTGCTTACGTGCAAGGTTTGATAGTCAGCTGCTTTGCTTTGGCTTGTTCAGGGCTTGGCATTCCTCTTGCATGAGTCACGCGCTGAAGCGAAGCTGCTTTTTCTCCTTGATATTTGCACTTGGTTCCCTTTGGTGCCATCATGTGCTACGCGAGCTTATCAGCAGGAAGGAGGAGTCCCAAAGTGTGTGGCCAATGATGCTGAAGCTGGGAAATGAGCCGGAACAGGGGGTTTTATGGTCTCTGGTTCATAACTGGAGGCTGCGTCAAAGCAGACCTGACCAATGCTTCTAAGCATGATGGTGGATGTACCCCAAAATGTATCTCTCATAGGGTGAAAGAAAGCTGGGGAGGTGATGAGTTGAGCTGCCTTGTGCTGTTAGCTCTCTCTGCAAGCGCTTTTTGGGCTGGAGTAGACAAGCTCCTTTGACAGCACCTACTTACACATCTAGATGCTTCGTGGATGCTTTCTTGTCGTCCTTGCTTGTAAGCCTTCAAACTCGGTGAAATCTCTGTTCTCTTGCTATGCTAATGCTGTGCTTGCCTACCCTGCTCTGCTGCAGGCAGATGTGACAGGAGGCTCTGCTCCATCGTGGAGAGCATCCCATCCCCAGCTGATTTTAGTGTGTTTTCGTAGGATTTAGGCAACCTTTTTGCTGTGTTTTTCTGCTGCATCCCTCTAGTGAATGTCTGTGGTCAAAAACATCTCTATTGCTTTTTCCCCTTCAATCTAAGTTACTTCATTTTCATCCTGTTGCCTTGTTACAGCAACCCCAGCAATTCCTTGCCTGCAATTTTGCACCTGCTGAGGAGCATCCTTTGTTTTAAAAATGTCTTCTTATTTGGGGAGGGGGAAAGTTGGAATAAAGCTAATCAAGGTGCTCATCCTCCCTTCCTGGCCATTAACACTGCCAGGGATGGGGCAGCCACAGCTTCTCTGGGCACCCTGGGCCAGCGCCTCAGCATCCTCACAAGGAAGAGCTTCTGCCTCAGAGCTCATCTCAATCTCCCCTCTGGCAGGTTAAAGCCATTCCCCCTTGTTGTGTCCCTACAGGCCCTTGTCCAAAGCCCCTCTCCAGGTTTCCTGGAGCCCCTTTAGGCACTGGAGCTGCTCTGAGGTCTCCCCTTCAGGAGCCTTCTCTTCTCCAGGCTGCCCCAGCCCAGCTCTCTCAGCCTGGCTCCAGAGCAGAGCTGCTCCAGCCCTCGCAGCATCTCTGTGGCCTCCTCTGGACTTGCTCCAACAGCTCCACGTCCCTTTTGTGCTGTTGCCCCAGAGCTGGATCAGGACTGCAGGGGGGGTCTCCCCAGAGCACAGCAGAGGGGCAGGATCCCCTCCCTGACGTGCTGCTCATGCTCCTTTTGATGCAGCCCAGCACACAGTTGGCTTTCTGCGCTACAAGCCTTGGTGTTTATGAGAGATTAGGCTGATGTATATTCTGATCGTGTGCGTTGAATAGCAGTATTTCTACTTTGGGAAGTGGTACATAGGAAACAAGTGATTTTGGGTTATGGTGGAGCGGGATCCAGGGATTAAGGAATCTATCACTTGATTAATTCACGCATCCTATTTTACTCTGCATCTTCTTCCCCTAAAGCATTGCAGGTCTGTCAATCACGATGTTCCTGTTGACTCAAAACTTGTTGCCGTCCTCAGATGTGTTTTTCCTTATTCTCTTGAAATCCAATCTAAATTTATAAATGCCATTTCGAATTTAGTTAAGCTGACCTCGTGCATTGCACTTGGTCTTTGTCCATTCGTGCATGTACATCTTCTATAATTAATAAGTTGATTTTAACTTCACAGTAGCAAACTAGACACCAGTTCCCTCCTCTTTGTGTTCTTCCTCCTTGGTTTTTTCCTTTACAGCAAATAGACATTAATATTCATCTTTTGGAAGCAGTGAAAAGGCAGATGACACCTGGATTCTGAACTGACTGGAAATGCAATTTTGCTGTTCACTGAAATATGTAATATGGCTGTGTCTTTCTAGCGTAGGGATAGATTAAGACCGTTCTACATGCAAGGTTCACAAAAAGCAGACAGCATGGCACAAAACGGCAGATAGAAGAAGGCAATATAGGGGAAAAAGAAAGAAAACCGTTTGTGGATCAGAACAAGCACTGTTTCAGAGCATTTTGTACTAGGAAAATTCGAGTTGGAAGCTCTCTAGACCATCTTCTCTTGGAGAAGAGAGAAAAAATGTTGTTTAACCATTATATATTACTGTCAGTTTAAAACAATAGGAAGGGTTACATCACATCTAGATCAAAATGAGCCAACATTGACCTGGCACTAAGTCATTTAAGCACTGCCACCCATATAGCCTTGGAGTGGAACAGTAGAATACGTGACATGCAAGTCAGTGGCAGTAGACTCCAAAACATCTTTGGTCTCCCAAAGACAGTCTTTCTTCTTTTCTCTTGATCTGAATACCTCGGTATCAAGGAAGCCTGATGGCGAACAGATATTTGGGTCCTGAGGGTTGACCTTGCTAGTGCAATCACTTTGTCATTTATCACACTGAGCTGCTGCTTTTGGAAACCAAACTGTTTCATTGTGTGCTGCCTTGCGCTTTGAAGATGGAAGGCATCCATCTTTCCATGGCATCTCTGATCCTTTTGATGGAAGACTTTTTCTAGCAGCCCCAAAGAGCTACTTTTGCTCTCCAGAAGTTTATATAACTTAAGTGAATGGGGGTCTCTCAATCTGAGATTCCCAAGCTAAACGAAATACATCTAGTCCTTATTCTTGGCATTTGCCTAAGGCCAACCTGTCTCTGGTGCCTCTTAGCAGGATTTGAAGATTGTCTTCAGTTCTTTCATACAAAGACACGCAGTCAGGTCGATGTGAAAGAGAAGTCTGTGTATTGAAGTGGCAGCTGGGACTGACATGAAAGGAGCACAACAGGCTTCCAGATTGCTTGCCTTACCTCTGTTCTTTGTGTCTGATACGCACAGACATCTGTGTAACGTGAAATGTATACAGATGACTTGCAGGCATTCATTCCTTCCCATCTCTTATGGTTTCCTTCTCCTTCATGTTGCGTGACAGTCCATCAGATCTGAAGTCCTCTAACATCAACAGGAGGTGTTAGATGGAGCCTTCATGAGCTCGGTGGGTGTGGAGGTGCCTTGTGATTGACTGGAAGGGATCTGGTGTACCTGATGGGTGCTGTTAGCTGCAAATGTTGGAGATGACTGACTGATGAAAGAAGGGGTTAGGGAGAAACTGTTCCTGTTGGGTTTGCATAGTGTTGCTGAGCTGGTGGAAAATGAGAGTAAGCTTGTGATCAAGTGTGCTGGGGCCAGACAGAGCATTTAGTGTCATCCCAATTAGAAGCACAGCGAACCGACTGTCTCTATTTGTGGCTCAATATATATCTCCATGAAATATCATGGATGTCTTATCTCACTATCTCTGACTTCGCAGCCTGTCCTCATAGTACCTGTTCCTGAGACAAACTGCTCTGCTGCTGGAGACATCTACAATGGCAGCTATACCAAAGGGAAGAAAAATATCTGTTAGAAAGTGATCAGATGCTTTCCTGAAATAAGGCTTTGACAAGGATGAATGCAAAAAGAGAATTGTTCTCATTGTTTCTTAGCAGATCTCCAGAATAGCAGAAGCAGCTCGTTTGTGAGATAATCAGTGCTGGTTTTACTTTGCACCTACTCCACGATGCCTTAAGGCTGTGGGCGTTCGCTTCGCCCTGTAGTACACTTCAGCTGGAGGAGGGTAGACAAGAATGTGCTTCGGTGTGTTGAATCAGGGTTGTTTACAGTCATAACTGACTTTGTGCCTGTCAAGTACTACATATGTGTCTCTAGAAGTTTCTGAAAGTCTGATTACACATACAATGTCCTGAGGTTTTATTGTTTATTGTTGTTGCTGCCATATTTTGTACTGTGTCAACCTAGGCTAGACAGTGTGCTCCTCGGGCCGTGGGGACAGAGATGACTTCACTCTTCAAGGACCTGCCATCAGCATTAAAACTTAACTGAGAAGCAAAGTGGGAGAAAGCATCTTTATTGCTGCATCCCCGGCCCTGCTGCATGCAGGGTGTTGCTCCTGGACCACTCTCCTGCCAGTCCTTTCTTCAGCTCCCGAGCACTGCTTTCCTTGCCTTGCCTGCGCAAAGCCACCTGAGAACATGATGTTAATATCACAAACATCACAAAAGATTCAGAGGAGCATAAATTACCTCAGAGGCATGGACTGGAAAAGAAGGAAGTCATTTCCTATGGCTATTCTGATTGACCTCTCACAGTTGTGTTAGGAGGCTCCCTGAGCACTCAGGGATTTGTCTCTATCAGGCATCCCTGCCCATGGCAGGGGGTTGGAACTGTATGATCTTAGGTTCCTTTCCAACCCAAACCATTCTCTGATTCTGTGATTTTTCCAGGTGAACCACACAAAGATTTACTGAGTTTTGGTTTTAATAATTGAGAAAAACCCTGAGAAGAGAAGCTAAAAAGTGGTATGTCTGTGACACAAGTCGAGTCTGGGGAACAAACTGTTACAAAGGGGATTTAGGAAAGCAGCACGCTTTGCAAATATGCCCTTTTCATCTCACAGCTTCAAAATAGCTTTCATATTAACCAAGTTAATCCTGGTGCTCTACAAATAGGAGGGCTCTGTAGCTGTCTGTCCATTTTACAGGCAGGGAAATAGAGACAGCTATATGGAAAAGCATGAAAATGCTGAGTATTCTCCCTTCTTCTTATGACTCGCGAGTGCTGGTAACCAAGTCTCCTAGTGAGAAATGAAAGGGGTCAATCTGTTCAGTTCATCTGAGGGAAGGTTAGGAGGCAACAGAGAGATCAAACAGCAAAGTTCAAGAGGTGAGAAGACACAGCTCTACTGACGGAGAGGCTGGGGCTGATCCTTCATTAACTGGAGCCTCAGAGAGGCTCTTATGGGAAGAGGTGACCTGCTCTGACCACAGAGGCTGTAGGGGTTGATGCATAAACATGGTTTGTGTGAAATGATCTGATCTTTATGAAGAAGGTCAGGCTGGTTGGTGCAATGATTTTCTCTGGGTTAAAGCCTTAGAAAAATGTATCTGTAGTTGGTCATCCAGAAATGGAGGTGTCATCATCATTGGTCACTTCTGAAGCCTGCAATGAAGGCACTTCTCCATCAGGAAGGTGTTGGTAGAGCTGGGAATAGAGACAAAAGTGGTGTTGTTCTCATCACCCCCTTAATTCACCGATGGTAGGTAATCTTATCCAAACTGATTTTAGCTTTCTAGAGCTGAACAGTAAACAGGAACAGTCTGCATTGTGGTAGCAGTGCCATTCCCCAAGCAGGATGAATCCTGGTGAGGAGCCCACAGCTCACTGTGGAATTCAAGCCAAGGGATTCACCTGGCTGCCTCGCCTTCTCTTCAGCAGGCTATTGACCTGCCAGAAAGTCCCCCTGAATCCATAGCCAAGTTCCTAATGCTCTTTCCTGAGGAATCTGGAGGTCCTCCCTACAATGTGATGGACCGGTCCTGAAAACAGTGAATGCTCATTCTGGGATGTGTGCAAATGCAAGACTGGAAGTTGGTTGTGAGTCTGGAAGTTCTGCGTCTGTGACCACTTTTGCAATTGATCACATTGTGTGACCCTTTCTTCCCATCCCATAATCAGCCACCACCTCCACTTTGATGATGTGGCTGGTTAGATACCAACGAGGGGCTGCTGCTGATGGATGTCAAGTGCTAGAGGTTTCCTGGTGGGGTTGTGTAGTCTTCATCTCTGGAGATAGCGAAAACCCAGCTGGACACAATCCTGGGCAACATCTCTAGCTGATCCTGCTCAAAGCAGGAGGGTTGGCCTAGATGGTCTTCTCAACTGTTGTGGGATGTTGACCTATTTCTCCAGCCTGTCTCAGTCGCTCTGGATGGCAGCACGACCCTCTGGTATATCAACTACTCCTCTGAGTTTAGTGAGACCAGCAAACTTGCTGGGGACACACTCTGCCCCATCAGCCAGATCACTAGTGAAGGTGTTAAACGGATCAACCCAATATTTGCTCATGACCAGCATTGTCCAGTCCTATCACTTCCAGGTTTAAGTAGACCTTCCCCATGTTGCCTATTCCCAGACGTGTTTTATCCTTTCTCATAGGCTCTGCCAATGACTCACTTCATCTCTCCTGCTTTGGTTTAGGGCTATTCCTATGTCTTGTCCCACACGGATGATGAGCATCTTTTCCTTCCTGTCTTTTTGCAGCAGCTTTACACAGATTTGAAAGCTCAAGTTTTCCCATCAGTCTTCCCTTCTATAGGCAGAGCAACCCCGTTTACTCAGGCTTTACTGGCAGGTCATGTTGTCTTGCCCTGTTGTCAGTTTCCAAGTTCCCCCTAGACTGTCTTCAGTCTCTGGCAGAATCTTTGCTGGAGCTTGTTGCCTACAGCTCAAGACTCTGCAGTGTGGGTCAAGCAAAAGGTTTACTTTACCTCTCTAGAAGATTGTAATCCTTGTTATACATCCAACGATGACATTCCTACTTTTATAGGGAATGTTGTGTTCAGGTTGTAGTCTGTAGCATCCTACTTCTCTGCAGCACTGGCCAGTTGTTCCCCATAGTTCATTGATGCTCTGGTTTGCTGCTTCTAAATTCAGGTCCCTGCAGTTGACCTGAATTACACAGCATCTTATTCTCTTTGTCGAACATCACTTCTGGTCTGTTAGGATTGTTCTGAATCATAGAAACATAGAATGGTATGGGTTCCTCCAACTTTATATCCTAAGCATGACACCACATAGTGTGGAATATCCCTTGGGTCAGTTGGAGTCAGCTGTCCTGGCTACGTGTCCCCTAACTCCTTGTCCACCCCCAGCCTACTCGCTGGTGGGGTGGTGTGAGGAGCAGAAGAAGCCTTGACTCTGTGTAAGCGCTGCTCAGCAGTAGTGTGA
This sequence comes from Strigops habroptila, assembly GCF_004027225.2. Taxonomy (NCBI): domain Eukaryota; kingdom Metazoa; phylum Chordata; class Aves; order Psittaciformes; family Psittacidae; genus Strigops; species Strigops habroptila. The sequence continues at coordinate 2,777,481 of NC_044277.2, forward strand.
TCAATGTTGTTACCAGCACAAAGCCAAAACACAGCCTCATGCCAGCTGCTATGAAGAAAACTGACTCCGTCCCAGCCAAATCCAGCACAAATGCTCTCTAACCTATTTCTTCCATACTGAAATCTTCCCTTTCATTCCTACTGCTAATGACACTGGTCATCTGAATGTACCTCTACATGGAGACTGATATGTATAAGGGAAATCACAGAATGGTTTGGGCTGGAAAGGACCTAAAGATCATCCAGTTCCAACCCCCTGCCATGGGCAGGGATGCCTCACATTAGACCATGTCGCCCAAGGCTCTGTCCAGCTTGGTCTTGAACACTGCCAGGGATGGAGCATTCACCACTTCTCTGGGCAACCTGTGCCAGCGCCTCACCACCCTCACAGGGAAGAACTTCTTCCTTATATCCAACCTAGATCTTTAAATAGCCTTCCAGTATCTTTCCCAATCCAAGAAACATGGACCAACCCTTTCCTTGACATCCTATGTCCTGCTATTATATTCACTGCATGATTGACTTCTGCAGGATATACAAAGCAAGAAGTAGTCACATCCCATTAAAATACAAATGCATGTCTCTGACAGGATGGATGGCCTCTTAGTCTGGCTTGGGGGTGGTTGTTCCTTCATTTGTATTGTAGGTGATGAGGCTAAAGCTGTGATAAAATACTTTTCTTTTTCCTCTCTCTTTCTTTTTCCCCTCCTCTATCCAGTATTTTAGGCAATACTTGTTCCAATCTGTACCAACTGCCTTCACAGTAAATTCGACAAGTCTCCCTGAGGAGCAGTAGACAAAAGACTTAGGAGGTGCCATGGGGATGGGGCGGGAAATGCTTTTATTGCCAATCAAATTAAAGGCATTTAGATCTACTCTTACATTTTCCTGTAAATATCTTACTGTGGGGTAGGAGTGTGGTTGCGGAGCTGTGTGAATAGCGCATATTTCAATGGCTTAGTAGGATGGGGTGGGAGGTGGTTGTTGCTAAAAAGGATGGTTAAACTAAAACAAAATATTTCATTTTCTTTCTCTTTTTTCTCCCTCAGAGGGAGAAAAAGTTTTAAAATGAAAGCTTGGGAAATGATAAATGAATATGAAGCATTTGGAGTGCTCTAAAAGCCATCCTTCTCTCCCCCTTTAGCACCACTCCGCTGGGGACAAAAATAGACGCATTCACTGTTCGCCAGAGGAACGTTTGCCCAGTTGTAATCAAGTCATTTTACAACACAGTGTAGACTTTCACTCCAGGTTTTGTTTTATGTGGCCTTGGGGAAGTTGTGGCAGCAAATGCTTCCACTTGCTTATCTCTAAAAAGAAAGGATGGGTCAAGATCAGCCTCTGTGTAGTTTTCAAGCTGTTCGTTGTCCCGTTTCCCTGCTTGCAATGGTTTTAATCTGTAGCCGTACTTTGAGGTAAAGCAAGCATAATTCATTATACCTGCCCAGAAATTTTCTTGTAACTGTCTTCTATGTGCCATTATTTTCCCAGGTAAGAAATTTCCTGGATCTTTGGTTGGATTTTGCAGTGGAGGTTGTGTTACTGTGGGAGTTGTGGGCTAATCTGAGGCCTGGGAGAGATAAGAGTTGTTCTTAAGTCCACCGCAGGCTCCCGAAGTGAATCTTCATCTTGTTTCTCGTAGCGCTTAGTGGTTGTGATGAGAAACTTCCATCAAGACATTACAGATCATGCTTCCATGGTGCTTATAGAATTATAGAATGGTTTGGGTTGGAAAGAACCTTAAGATCATCCATTTCCAACCCCCTGCCATGGGCAGGGACACCTCACACTAGACCATGTCGCCCAAGGCTCTGTCCAGCCTGGCCTTGAACACTGCCAGGGATGGAGCATTCACCACTTCTCTGGGCACCCTGTGCCAGCACCTCGCCACCCTCACAGTAAAGAACTTCTTCCTTAGATCCAACCTGAACCTCCCCTGTTTCACTTTGAACCCATCACCCCTTGTCCTATCCCTACAGTCCCTGATGAAGAGTCCCTCTCCAGCATCCTTGTAGCCCCCTTCAGACACTGGAAGCTGCTCTGAGGTCTCCACTCAGCTTCTCTCCTCCAGGCTGAACAGCCCCAGTGTTCTCAACGTGTCTCCATATGGGAGGTGCTCCAGCCCCTGCTCATCCTCATGGCCTCCTCTGGACTCGCTCCAACAGCTCCATGTCCTTCTTATGTTGAGGGCACCAGAAGTGCACACAGTGCTGCAAGTGGGGTCTCACAAGAGCAGAGCAAGGGGGCAGGATCACTTCCTTTGACCTACTGGTCATGCTTCTTTTGATGGAGCCCAGTCTTTCTGTGACAGGGCTGCATCGATTCCATCCTGCTGCTGTTACCTTAGGCCTTGCAGCTTTTCCTTTTGCTTTTTTTTTTCCCCTTTATTTTTTCTAAACCAGCAGGGAAAAATAACTCTGGCTCCAATATTTATTCTAGAGGCCCAGGAGCTTATAATATAGCAGTAACCTGTCTCTTTTGAGAGCCAATCAAGACTGCACTATGATGGATAGACTCCTAGCCAGCTGCGGAATGGTAATGTCCCAGAAGACATCATTACCTTTTGTTGATTGAGTGCCTAAATCTTTGCCTACCAGCTCAGGATCTCAAAGCACCTCATGAACAGCGAGGAATTAAACCGTGCCATGGCTGAAACAGATATAAATGGTTGTTGTCCTTTATCACTGGAGAAAATAAGACACAGGGAGGTCAATTGACTTGTTTGCCCCCTATATCTGCTGTAGTCTAGGAGAACTGGATTTTAGTGCAATGAACATCCTGAAGTTTGGAGATAGTCCTGTATCTTTTACGTTTACCTTTATTTTTTCCCTGTTTTCTTAGAATACTGGGGTCGAACTGACTTTTAACAGTGTTGTGTCTTTTTCTGTTTTCTTAGGTTTGAAATATAATCCTGCACCTTGCTATCTAGAAAATGTCTTATGGATCCATTGACGGGAGTGGATTTGGGAGCAGGAATCCATTTGGAGGCCCTTCAAGACAAGGCTATCAACCTCTCGGTAAAGTATTGATTCCTTGCTGTAACGTATTCTGCTTGACTCCCTGGGGACTGAAGTTTGACTTGCTCATGTTCAGTGTGGCCGATATATAAATATCACACTGTCTCCTGGGGTCATTTCTGATACTGATTTTCAAAGGTGAAAACCCAACTTTTGTTAGGTTCAATTTGTATGATACTTATATGATGAGGCACCACATCTTCAACGTGCTCAGGCCTTCAGGCTGCAACGTGGAGGAGCAGCACTGATGAGGATTTTGGAGGTATTCTTGGGGACTACAACAAGAAATGTAGCCTATTCTCTAGACCTGCTCATGACTTTCCTCATCTACCCAGCACCTTTGCAAGAAATTTGTCCAAATGGTTGTTCTGCTCACTGCAGGCAATGGGAGTAGGGAAGACATGCAAAGGGCAGCACAGAGGGTAACTTAACTGCTGTGGATGCTGCTTGAATGTGGGAAGTGTGCTCGGATATGGCAACAGGATCAGAAACTTGCTCAAGGAATGCTGAAACCAAAAATAGTGTCTTGCAAATGTGGATTCTACTTTTGTAGCATCTTTTAAGCACAAACCAGATGTGCTTTCCTTACCTCTTCCCACCTTGCCCCAAAGGACTCCAAGTAATGCTAAAGTAGAAAGAGAAAAGCATCCAGGTATCAACTTAAGCATCTGAAACAGTCCCAAATGTGCAAGTCAAAGCTGTGCTTCATAAAAGCAAATTCATAACGTAGCTGTCATAACATGGAGCACAGCTAATGAGTATTATCTCCTGCCTTTGTGTGTTGAAGGTGTTGACTCTACTGTGTCCTCTTCTTGACACAGGCAAGTTGTAGGAGGCATTCTTTGCCAGCAGAACACTGGGTAGCACAGTGATTGTCCCTGTTGATGTGGGGCTGGCTTGTGCATGGAGGTTTAAGGTAGGTCTCATCCTAACCACTTCTGAGCTGCTATTTGAGAGGCAAGTTCTTGTGGGCATGGGCAGGTAAGACCACAGCTCCAGCTGCCCAGATGTGCGCCACATCCTGATCCAGACGGACAGTTGCTGTGGGGCTGGATCTGGGTTAATCTAGTCTGTCTTTGAGGAAGCCTTGTTAGCTGGAGCATATCCTTGCATTTAGTTTTAGTCCTGGGCCTGGCTTGCACTGCAGTGAAGTGGTGTAAATGCAACTGGGAGTTCAGGCCGCTGCATAAGCATCAGGAAGGTGATCTTGTAACACAGTAAAGGGCTGTGTTACCACTTTGCACCAGGGAAGAACATCACCCCTCTCTTCAATTGCCTTTGATTTCGACTGGGCTGGTCATTAATGCAGCCTGATGTGGTTTTCAAGTTTTGAGGGTTGCAAACGTTCTTCAAGAAACATTTCATTGTTTTGCAAATAACTGTTGCCCCTGGATGGATATATATAAAACCCCCATAGTTTTCTCTTGGTTTCCTGTTTTCCTACGAGTTTGGGTGTAATTATGACTTTTCTCCTTTGAGCAGGGAGAAGGTATTGGAGTAAGTGTGAGTTGTCTGTTCTGCTGTAAATAGAGATTTTTAGGCTATTCTACAAGGGAAAATTAAAGACATAAAAGCAAGGAAGAATGAGAGACTTGGGCACAATGAAGGAACCATAAGAAAAGAAAATTGAAATGTGGACTAGACAAATGATGAATCTCTGTGCATTGTAGTTTAGGTTAAAAAAACCATGAATACTTATTGTGCTGTATGAAAAGACCACTATTTTTAATGCAAATGCACAGAATAATTCAAGACAGTTGCAGTCTCTCAATATTTGAAGAGGTACCTCATTGTGCCCAGGTTACCCATCGTTTGGCAGTTACTGATGTGACGCTGAAGCCACCATCAGTGGATTATAAAAGCAGTTGATGTGGAAACATCAGCTTTCTTGAGCCAGCCATGGTCTGTTGGCTGCCCACTGGAGCCTGTTAACATGTTAGCTTGTGTCTTGGAGTTGAGTGCTGGCTTCCTCTCCGTCTATGCACACATCATCTTGGGTGGCATTGCAGTGGACACGTTTCCAAGGTCCTCTAGGGTTGATTTTCCCAGCAAACCAAAATTGGTTGTGGACTTGCTAAAGACCAAGTTGGACTCTTGACTTGGCATCCTTGTGGCAAGAATAACAAGGGAAGGAACCTGATTGCATTGTCCAGGGTAGCTTGGAGAAACCTTTTTCCTTTCTATGTGTCTCAATCAAAGATGTTCATCTGAACCTGCATCGCTTTCCATGCCCCTTCGCCATGGGAGACTGAGTAACACATGCTGGATGTCTGTTGTAGTATCCCTAAGTATTGTCAGTAATTAAGTGTCAGGAGAGGGTAATGCAACACTAATTGTCTGCCTCCTGCTTCTGAAAGACGAATGACTGTGTTGCTAAGACAAACTGCCCACTGTATTAGATCATGTTATGGCTGGAACAAAAGAGCGTGACCTTCCCGCCAGCATATGTATGTCTGCTTGCAGCAGGGACAGACCTTGATGGACACGTTCTACATGTGCTTTAAACCTCTTCTCTTTGTATCTAGTAAATAAATATACCAGGGTACCATCATCCCTGTCCAATGGTAGTGTGTGGTCCAGCAGTAATATTCAGGCACCCAAGAGATGCAACAATAAAGGTGATGGGGGTGGCACTGCTTAATAGCCTTTCGGTAAGAAGTTGGCATGGAAGTCACAAGCAAAAACCAAGTTTTGGCAGCCCCAGTTCACCCAAGGAGCTGGAGACTTGTCGTAGCAAGTGGTCGCGCAGTGGGATGGGGAAAAACAGAACTGCTGGGGACTTCATTTCTGAAATCTTTAATTTCATTAAAGAGGGCAAAGAAAAGGGGGCTTAAGGTTTTGGTTTGGGTTTGGTTTGGGTTTCTATTAATAAAGGGTTATGGTACTAAGAGAGTATCCTCTGTCCTCATACCCATCTGTCCATGTTGGCTGCATTTCCTCCATGCTCAATCCGAATGCGCTCCCCAGGATGGACAAAGATTAATTACATGAACGTGCTTCTCTTGGCCCTGGGCTGGCACAATGATGGATTAGAGCCCATCAAGTGGTGGTTGCCCTTGTTGACCAGCCTAATTAGAGAGATCCATGGGCTCCATTTGCAGTAGTTTTTGGAGCAATCCTGGAGGCAATTTTTAAGGGAGTTTGGTTTGCCTGAGCCTCCTGAGTGTCAGACAGCTCTGGTTCAAACTCTGCTTTTGGTGATGTTGCTGGGTATCGAGGATCTTGGTGGGGGGAAGCAAGCGTACCACTACTACTACTACTATTATTATTATAATGTGGGGGAGAAACAAGTGTACTGCTACAATTATTATTACTATTATTATTATCATCATCAGCATTATTATCATTATCATCATTATTATTATTTCCCTATTTGAAATTGTTGGGAGGAACGAGAGATTGCACTCAGCAAAACTGAAATGTTCTGTAGCCAGGGAGCATCCTAAGGTGTGTCTCATGGAGACCACCAGGGTGACTTGGAATATAGCAGCTTTGGGGATTGACAGTGTCGTCCCACAGCCACTGAAGAACAGTGAACGGTGGCAAGTGGAGGTGTGAGCCATGTCCCTGCTTTGCAGTGGTGAGTTATGACCTCCTTCAGCAGCATCTGCATTTCATATCCTTGTTCTGCTCCCCAAAATCCGTTTAAACCCAAGTGTTCCCCTTTTTCCTAGTAGGAGCTTCTTTGGGCTTCAGCTTTGCATTTGTGTTGCATGGAGAAGTTAGAAAGTAGATAGTAGGAAGTCGGTGGGATTTTGTCCTGGCTTCTCATGATTCTGATGTGTGCAACATGCACATTCTGCCATGTCCAACCTGTCTTCCCCAAACTATCTTTTTGTGGGGGAAATGAACAAAAGCTGCTGTACAAAGAGAGCCTTAAAGGTCAGGGAAATCAAAAAGCTTGAATTAAAATGCCACAAGCCAGGAAATCTGTAACACTGCCTTTATTAACCCTGTTGTGCCTGGACATTAAATCATAGAATCATAGAATGGTTTGGGTTGGAAAGGACCTTAAGATCATCCAGTTCCAAACCCCTGCCGTGGGCAGGGACGCCTCACATTAGACCATGTCACCCAAGGCTCTGTCCAGACTGGCCTTGAACACTGCCAGGGATGGAGCATTTACCACTTCTTTGGGCAACCTGTGCCCATGCCTCAAATGCCAGTTGAAAGAGTGAGGGTAATTTCATCTTCTGGAGGTGCAATGCTTCTAGGTGTGCTCAAGGGACTGTTGGGTCAGTGCTTGATTTTACTTCATGTACACCATTCTTCCTTCAGTTGCCTATGAAGATACTCTGTGGGACACTGGCCAGAGTTGGACTCAAGATATATCACATGTGCATCTTTCTCCTTGTCTGCTAGGTTGATTATCTTGTCACAGAATGAGATTGGATTGGTCTGTGCAAGTTGTTCTTGGCAGTGTTCAGTGAGTATATATCACCTAATGATCATTTGGGTACTTAACAATTGTTAAATGATTTGTTCTAACGTTATTCCAGGAATTGGGTGTATAATTTTCTTTGGCCTCCCCTCTCTACCTGCCTACATGGTGCTCCAGTCAGTTCTTGGATGGAAAGTCACATGTAAATGCTGGCAGTGCTGTCTTCTGTCCTGTCTTAGCAGTTGGACCATCGTTCTTGGGTGACGTGGTTTAGTGTGTGGTGTCCCTGCCCATGTCAGGGGGTTGGAACTGGATGATCTTAAGGTCCTTTCCAACCCAAACCATTCTATGATTCTCTGATTCTGTCCTCTCCAATTCTAATTTGCTCTTTTCCTAGAAGTTTTGGAAAGTGATTTATCCTTTAAAAAACCCATCATGGAGTTTATTGTTGCCTCTATGTTGGCAAGGTTGCAGAGCTCACGTGGGAGATGTTCACAGCAGTCGTGACCCCTTTGGTGGGATGAGGATGGCAAGAGCTCTATTGGAGACCCAGGTCTAGTGGCTCCAGCTGGGCTAGATGTTCAAGGCCAGGTTGGACAGGGCCTTGAACAACTTGTCAAGGAAGGTGAGAGGTGTTCCTGCCCAGGGAGTTGGAACTAGATGGTCTTAAGGTCCCTTCCAACCCAAACCAGTCTATGATTCTGTAGATGAAACTCACCCAAAAGCTCATAGATGAAACCAGCACTGCGGCCTGACAACCATATGGTCTCACTGCAGCTCTGGGTCTGATGGCAAACCATGGGAAGGAGACCATTGCCAGCTTCACATCTTCACACTGTAGAGTGTTGAAGCACAGAACAAGCTCTTGCATACACAAGGAGTCCCCCTGAGGTTAATTAACATTAAGCAGTTGGTTAATTGTTTTCCTATATTAGGACCTGAACACTGCTTTGTTTGAACATTCACTTCTTAAATCACTTCCAATATTTGGAATGCTTTGTTAAAGGGACACTGAAACCCTTGGTCATTGCAGCATTTAATGTTGTCCAAACGGTCTGGTAGGTGGTCTAGATATGGTTGTGGCAACCGTTCGTCACTGGAGCAATGAGGAACTCAATTGTGTGCTTAAATGTCCTTACTATAGAGTGTTAGGAAGAGTAAAAGCAGTGACAGAAAGAAAGAACAAAAACTATGAAGCTTTTTAGGAGATTCAAAGCTACTCTGCAATATGAGGCATGGGCTTTTCAAAAGTTAAAGCCATTAAAACTGAAGGATTGTGACATGTCTTGGTCACATTCAGTAATATAACCAAAGCATGGGTTTGGGATGGAGTCCCATCAAGTAAGTGTACAATAGAAGGAAGGACTTAAAGAGCGACCTTCTCTACCAACTTTTATCTGCCATGCATAGATGGGTTCACAAGTGTTACTCCCAGGTTACCACCTGGACTATAAGTGCTCTTGCCTGTATTTTATACAGCCCTAAGCAATAAAATGGCTTGTCAAATGTTGTGTAAAAAGCTTCTGAAGGTCTTAATAATTGACTTTTGCTTCTAAGTCTTGGGTTCTGTCATATGGTCTTGAATTCATGATGACGCAGAAGTAGATTATGAGGTCTCATATGTACTAAGTCGTTAACTGGCCTGAAATACAGTGTAAGGCACAGCCTAGATGAAAACAATACAAAACCATGCAAAACAAAACCATACAAAATCATACTCCTACTGGAAAAGCTCCAAAAGTTTTGTGTGGCATCTACAGAGGAATTACTTCATATTGTTCCTTTGCTATTGTGCAAGTCATCCAAACACTATAGATGTATTTCCTTAGTTCAGTTTCACTAAACTTAGAGGGTATTCTCTGGTTTACATCCAATTCTTAGAGATCGTAGCAGTGATTTAATGAATTAATAAGCCTAAACATAAGAAAACATATTAAAGAATAATGAACAACATGTTTTATAGCAAAAGGAATTGCCAGGAGAATTAACTTTGCCAGGAGAGTTAACTTTGAAAGTGTTTGTTTTGAAAACCTCTGCCCTATCGCTTCTGGCATTTTTAACATTATAATAAATGCTTTGCTGTAAGCTCGATATTCCAGGGAAGTTAAGTAATTGTGCATTTATTTATATAAGTCGCAAAAGACACCATTGGAATAAATAAGTGTTTTAATGAAATATGTGAGGGTAAACTGATAACTTCATAGAGTTTAAAAACAAAATAAACCAAAACCTCTGAGGTAAAGGCTTTTTCCTCTACCAATGTTATTTGCTATTCTTGGTCATCCAAAGCCATTTTACTGTAAATGTGTAAAAGTCATGGTGGTGGTCCCCATCTTGAACAAAAAAACAAAAGCAAAGACACTGGTTTCTCCTTTGGCATCATTCAGATGGAAATGCATTTAAACATCTCATCCTCTTCAAATAGCTTGCTCCAATTTCCACTCAATTACAGTCAAAGTAGAAGTAGTTCAAGAGGATCCTCTCCCCACAATCTGTTCCTCGTATGGGTAGAGGTACCTTAATAGGGAAAGTAGAGCAGGATGAACGTGCTGGTGGTTGGTTTAGTTTCCCAATGGGTGCCTGGCTCTGAACCCCAGAGCTGAGGCTGTCCTCCTGGGATGTCTTTCCCTAAAGAGGGAAAGATGGATGCATTTCCCTAAAGGAGAAGAGACTGTCCTCTGCTTTAGTTTCAGCTCCTGAAATGAATACAGCTCAATGCTTTTTGCTTCGGACTGCTCTTTCAGCTGGCTGATCTCTGGCAGAGCCAGTAAGCAAAAGGCTTTTCCTTGTTTCACATACAAAGAAACTCCAGTTTTATTTTAAATTCATTAAAATAATTAAAAAAAACGCAAAAAAACCCCAAACCAAACCCAAAACTCAGCCATTGCCTAATGCAAAGTTTGTGTCAGTTCTTGTTTAAGCTGTTCAGACCTGAACAAGACATCACCGCTCCTGAAATTTCGTTAATAATATTGGTTCAATCCAGTTCTTTGCCAACTTTCTCAGATGCTCAAGAGCACTTCTCCAGTCAGAACAGAGAGATCTTTGCTTTAGAGTCCTTGTCCAACAAGCCCTGAGTGAGTGCTTGGCTGTGTTATAAAACACTTGCAAGTGCTGCAAGGCTTCCTTAACGTTTTCTATATCCCTGGTCTTCCACCCTGTTCTTTGCAGCTTGGCAGTATAAGATGCTTGGACCAAGAGCTTTTTTCTTTAACTGTGCTTGCAAATATGTCTACCCGAAGCAAGACACAGATGAAATTGAGCAGTAGGATGATTCCATGACCTTGTAGGAGCATCTGTCCATGGTTGGTTAATGGGGATCCGTGGGAAATAGGAGCTCCTTTTCTGTGGCTGTTTGCTTTTCCATCAGAACTGTCTCACTGTGCATGTCCCAGTGCTTGCCTCTGCCTTGCTGTGTCATGTAAACGTGCAGAGGTTATGGGCTGAAATCAGTGGTAGATAGGGTCAGAGCTTATTCCCAGGTTTGCTTACAACGTGCTATGTCCAGAGCTGATGGGGTGGTGTCTGCATCCCAGTTCAGTTCATTCAGTCATGTCCCCAAGGAGAAACCTGATTCTGCTTTCTGCTCCGGCCAGCATTTTCCCTGATGTTTTGCACTCCTTTGGTGCAACATGAAGGGCAGAGCCCCCAGATTTCACTGGAAAATGTGGTGTCCGGGAGCAGGCTGTCATTGCCAGCACGGGTTTACCCACTCCATGTTATATTCCCTTCTTCAGAACGTGCTGGCAGTTTTTACTACCCTTGTGCCTTGCTGAAAGTTCTTTATGTTTATCTATCTATCTATCTATCTATCTATCTATCTATCTATCTAAAATACTTATGTATTTATGTGCACATCAGGAAACCAAAGCAGCGTTGAATTAAAATGCAGCTTGGTCTGTCCTAGGTTAAATTGCAAGGGTGTTAATGTGCAGTGAGTGATCAAGCACATAGAATTATAGAATGATTTGGGTTGGAAAGGACCTTAAGATCATCCAGTTCCAACCCCCCTGCCATGGGCAGGGATGCCTCACACTAGACCATGTCACCCAAGGCTCTGTCCAGCCTGGCCTTGAACACTGCCAGGGATGGAGCATTTACCACTTCTTTGGGCAACCTGTTCCAGTGCCTTACCACCCTCACAGTAAAGAACTTCTTCCTTATATCTACCCTAAATCTCCCCTGTTTAAGTTTCAACCCATCACCCCTTGTCCTATCACTACAGCCCCTGATGTTCCTCTCCAGCATCCTTGTAGCCCCCTTCAGACACTGGAAGCTGCTCTGAGGTCTCCACTCAGCTTCTCTTCTCCAGGCTGAACAGCCCCAATCTTCTCAGCCTGTCCTCATGCTCTGTCTCCTCTGCTATTGCTGTAGTAACCCCAGTAAATTTGAGAATAGACAATACTGGACATTGGAAGGAGGCCTAGAATAGTATCTGGCATGATTTTGCTTTGTCCCAAGCAACTAGATTAGTCGTCTAGTTGGACTGGATGGCCTTTGAAGGTCCCTTCCAACCCACACTATTGCATGATTCTATGATTCCCCAGGTATGAATCAGATACTGGCTCAGCTCAGGTTAGCACGGGTGAGGCTGTGCTGCAACCCCCTGATCTATGGCTGCAAAGCAAACTTTATATTAACTGTATTGCTTTGGAGATATTTTATTTAGTTGTAGAGTTTCTGCTTGAACAAATCTAAAGAATCTGAAACTTGGGATAAAGTTTAGGAAGGGAAAACTTAACCTCTGCTGCCTGTGCTGTTGTGATGTGGAAAATGGGTGCTGCAGGGCACACTGGATGGGCTGGAGCTCAGTGTATTTCAGAGGTTGGAGTGTGTTTACATCCAGTGTAATGGGCCAAGAAATTAAATATGTATAAACTAGCAAAACCTCTGCTCATGAATGCAGCTTGTAGCCCAGCAGGTCACTGACCTTATGGAGAGCACATACATGCCATGGCAATGCTCCATCACTCCTGCTCCCACCTCTAGATCCGAGCCTCCAAGGAGGGTGATTTTTCTTCTCGATTGCTGGCATAGCCCTGGAGGACCCCATCTTTTGGGAACATCTGGCTGAGTCATCTTAATAGAAGAAAAGGTTGCATTATTTCCTTACCTGTCTTGTAAGACAGAGCTAAGGTTTTTAAATGATGGTCATAGTTTATCCCTAGCCAGCAAACAAGCAGAGCAAAACAGAGAGTTCATTCACCACTTCCCATGGTCAGGCAGGGGATCATCCATCTCCAGGACAGGCTCCATCACACCTAACAGTGACTTGGGAAGACAAACACCGTCACTCTGAATGTCCCCCCTTTTCGTTCTTCTTCCCCCAGCTTTGTATGCTGAGCACGATGCCATATGGTCTGGAATATCTCTTGGGTCAGAAAAGGCCTTGACTCTGTGTAAGCGTTGCTCAGAAGTAACAGAATCGTCCCTAAGTTATCCATACTGTTTCCAGCCAAAACACAGCCCCACACCAGCTACCATAAAGAAAATTAATTACCCCAGCCAAATTCAGCACATAGCTAAACACATATTTGTTTGAAACCTAGGTGGTACCTAATAGCCAATCTATTGTAAAATCTCTTATGGTAGGAGTAATTCCTGTTTAATACATATATTGATGTTTCTTTCCTGAAAGCACATTGAAATACTGAGTCTGAGAGCTGCAGACCACTGTTTTCAGTACTGAATGAGCTTCTAGTCACCTCTGCCACTACTCTGTAGTGTGGCCTTGTGCAAATCTCTTAGCTTCCCTGTTTTCTTGTTGCCTTTCCCTCCTGCTGCCTTGTATTATCTAAATAATTGAGGGTGAAGAATATGCCATTCATAATCAATTAGAACAGAGTTTAGCATCCTTTGTGTATGTGAGCGTTTTCCTTCTCCTCTTTGAAGATGCAAATGGAGTTTTATAATACTTGCTTCTGCCAGCAAAATGGGAATGGAGCTTTATATAGACACTGAAATACTGTAGTTGTGGATTTCTATTCTGCAACCTAACTATAAGGATGTGTTTATTTGCAGAACATATACAAACTCCCTTCTGTACATTATGGAGGGGTAGGCACAGCTTACCCAAATGTGTATGACACAAGCAGAGTTGGAGTTGAGTAGGAAAAAAGGGATAAAGCTTTTATCCATGCCGTCAGTCTGGGAATATCATTGCTAACTCTCTCTTCTTCCAGGTTGATGTTTGCTTGGAGACATTGGCAGCTAGAAGTGGGCAGGGATTAAAGATCAACAGTGAGGAAGGGCTTGACAGATGTAAGCAGGTAGATTGGGGATTAGGGTGAATTAGTGTGGATGGAAAGCATTTAGGAGCAGGGAGTGATTTTAAATTGAATGTTAGGTTGTATGCATTGCAGGATTTCTCTGTTAGACTTGGATATTAATGATTGGGATTCATGAGCACCTTTAGGGGCTGTTGATATGCTGAAGTTAATGACACTTCTATAGATGGTTGTTTTGGGGTGGAAGAAGTGGCTTGCATAGGCTTTCACGTGTGCTAGTCATTGTATAGGTGTCTCTAAAACCAATTTCATGTTGCTTCCTGATCTCAAGCTGGAGAAGACAGGGTGAAGGAAGGAGGAACAAATCAAAGCCCTGCTGAATTGGACATCAAGGACCACATGCAATGAGCTTAGTCAGGAAAATAGCACAAAGTTGGTTGCAATTGCCAGCTCTCCTCCTGCTCACCCCTCATGTTGCTGAGCCATGGAATGGTGATGGGAAAAGCAAGTGAAAGCTCATGGTCTTTTGCCCCTGCAGCAGCTGGAGAATGGCTCTGCCTTGTTCCATCCAGTGGTGTTTCATCCCCTGCAGAAAATGAATTTCATCCTCATTTGATGGATGAAGGGTTTGGGTTGTGGAAGTATTTCTCCTCACAAACCGAACCCATTGCCTGCTGCGTTCCCCTTGGGGATTATAGCCTAAGGTTGGAAGCTGGCATGATTTCCCTGGGAAAAGCTTTGTCCTTCCCGTTCCTGAGCTGCAGGGCTTTCCTTAGCCAGTCTCCCTTGCTTTTAAATCTTGGTTATTCCCTTAAAACAGGGAATGCTTTAGGCACTGCGTTTTCTTGGCTTGCAATTCACAGTGCTTGCTCTTGTCTATGGCTGGCCATCCTTTGAGCTGAGCTGTCTGTGTCCTGGGCTCATCCTTCAGCAGAACTGCACATGAGCTTGACTGGTGGCATTTCTGAACATCTGCACAGTGGAAACCCAACAAAGTGTAAACTTGCTTTTAAATGTTAAAAGAAGTACTTGAATAAAGCAAAACTTTCCAGTTTTGGACAGTTTTGGACAGATGTAGATGTTCTTTCTCTTCCTTTAGCAGAACTGTTTCGCAGCTACCTTCTATGGCTGCACCTCTCTTTTGCCTGCATGGTTTCTTAGTCTGGAGAAGTAGTTGAAGAAAGCATGATTTATTCTGTCCTGTAGCTGTGGGACTTTGATACAGGTTGTCATCACTTGCCTGCAACTTCTTTCCATAACAGGTACGGAAATGAAGCAGATGGAGAGCGAAGCAGGGCAGAGTTTGCCCTTGCCTACACGGATGTCAGGGCTGGAGGAACCAGTCCCGAAGACTTGAAGAGCATCTTGAAGAACTATTGATCATGCTATTAGTAACAATTCTTCAATGAAATCGGGGTTTGTCTCTCACAACCTTTAGTTGTGACATCTCAAGCAGCACGTGCATTTTGTCCTCTGGTTTCCATGCCTTTCTGCAATGCACATGCTTTCTTTCCCCAAATAACTCATAACTCAGGGTCAGAGTTGTTTGAAGACTATTTGCCATTGTCATCCATTCCACAGAGCAAAGGAGATAGAATGGCTTTTGTCTGTTGGCACTGGTTCTTCCAAATCACAAAGCAGCTTCCTTGGGCTAACATGCTATTTTTAGTTTTAATTGGGCTTAGTCTGTCTCAAAGCTTGATCTTATTGTCCCTGGCAAAGACCCACTCATCCAGCAGCCAGGCATGCTGCCATCACACCAGATGGACAGCAGGGCAGTGGCCAGCACAGCTGTGTCGCATCTCTGCTTGGCAGCACACATGACCTGGTGATGGTCACCATGCACTTTGAACTTAAAACACACCTCGAAACTGGCCAAATCAATGTGCTGGGTTTAATCCAGCCCCACGTAGCAGCAACTTCATTGAACGTCATGGGAATAATGCTCACAAATCATAGAATGGTTTGGGTTGGAAGGGACCTTAAAGCTCATCCAATTCCAACCCCCTGCCATGGGCAGGGACACCTTCCGCTAAAGCAGGTTGCTCCAAGCCCCTGTGTCCAACCTGGCCTTGAACACTGCCAGGGATGGGGCAGCCACAGCTTCTCTGGGCAGCCTGTGCCAGCGCCTCAGCACCCTCACTGTAAAGAAATTCCTTAGATCCAACCTGAACTTCCCCTGTTTCAGTTTCAACCCATCACCCCTTGTCCTATCGCTACAGTCCCTGATGAAGAGTTCCTCCCCAGCATCCTTGTAGCCCCCTTCAGACACTGGAAGCTGCTCTGGGGTCTCCACGCAGCTTCTCTTCTCCAGGCTGATGAGCCTCAACCTTCTCAGCCTGTCTTCATACGGGAGGTGCTGCAGCCCCTGATCATCCTCGTGGCCTCCTCTGGACTTGCTCCAACAGCTCTATGTCCTTCTTATGTTGGGAACACCAGAACTGTACTCAGTACAGCATAGTAAGCAGGTGAGACTCACTGAGAACTTCCTTGCTTTTGAAATGTGCTGGGTGAGCAGGAGGTTGGCTTTGGGGTGTCCTCTTACCCAGACCACAGGCTGGTTTCATGCAACATCTTTAGATGAACTGAATAGAAAACCGTTATTGGGATGTCTGTTTCTATATGAAGACATCCTAAGCACATTAAAGATGCTTTATTTCCATCTAACCCCAGTATTTTTAATGGGGATTAAGCCTTCAGCACCCTGGGGTGGGAGGCAGGTGATAATTCTTGGGAGATGCAGTACCAAGATTAAATGTTCACAGTGGGCTTTTTTACAGTCTATATCCCATTTTCAGGAACACTTTTGAGGTCACATTTTGCAAGTCTCCAGGTACTTGATGATGGAAGTAGGGATGTGGGAATGGAAAGTCCAAAGCCCCTTTCTGCTTTGGAAGGCCTTTAAGAATTCCTTGAAATTCTTTCAACTAAAGGCTCTTTTATAGCCAGCTTATAAATCCATTGATGCCCAGAAATGTGCTGAAACAGGGTATTTTGCAGCAATATTTATGTGTGTTTGGCCATTCCTTGCTTTGAAAGCTTCACCCAGAGAGATTTGGGAGTGGATTTTCAAATAGACAAAGATCTTCCCATAGATGTGGGTATACGTGTCCGCTGTGTAGACACATGCAAGGGCTTTGGTTAGGGTCCTTAGTGGAGAGCAGAAGATGACTGAAGAGCTGACCACAGCCACGCTGCATGAAAGACTATATGTCCTCTATTCCTTCTGTTCTCCTAATAAAGATATAGAAACAGAAGCAGATACAGCTGACAAAGTAGAGGTTCAAAGTTATTATGACTCTTAAAAGTCATAAACCCATCTTTTGGGGCTGGGAATAGCACATACCATGAACTTGTGTGTGAAATGGGTCTGTTGTGTATGAAGCTATGTGGAGGCGAGACCACTGGGAATCCTGTTCCCCTGAAAAAGAGGATTTGAAGGGGAAATTCAGTCCTAAGAGCGTGAAAATGTCAGACCTACCATACTTGTCCATATGTATGGAGGCAACTGAAGTGATGGGCTGAGACTTCTCAATCGCTTTTTCCCACTCATCCCTCTACCACTTTGCTATTACTATATTCACTTCTGTAAGATGGTATAAAGCAGTGATTTATAAAGAGGGTTTGCAATAAAGTAGAGTTTGCAAAGAACTTGGGTTTATGACAAAATGCTTTTAAAAAACCTTCATTGCAATCTTGTAGTAGTCAATATTTTAGATTTATTTGAGGTAATTCAAGAGTTAAGCGGGTTGGAAGGAAGAGTTGTCTGCTGCTTTTCCTCAAGTGCTTTACCAGCCAGACAGTAGGCAGATGGCTGAGCCTTTGAACAATACATTGATAATACTAAGCCAGGATCTAATAACAATAAAATCTCTCAAACTATATAGAATGTACACACCTAGGGGGTATGATTTCTGATATATCATAGAATCATAGAATGATTTGGATTGGAAAGGACCTTAAGATCATGTAGTTCCAAACCCCTGCCATGGGCAGGGACACTTCACACTAGACCATGTCACCCAAGGCTCTGTCCAACCTGGCCTTGAACACTGCCAGGGATGGAGCATTTACCACTTCTCTGGGCACCCTGTGCCAGGACCTCAGCATGTACACATGTGTGGAAGTATGTTTTTAAAATATAATTTGGAGGTTTAGATGTGCTGTCATTTCATACCTGTCCTTTTATAGCTTTACTGCTAAAACAAAGTGCTTTCTGTTAATATTTTTATTAATTTTGGATTTGTTAACAGAATTTCAGTATTTTCACAGGCATTTTTTGTTGTGTTTCCTTCTAAATGCCTTTTTCACGCTTCCTGCTCATCAGTGAAGTAGAAACCAGGCCCAGCTGACACCCTGACAGGGAGAAAAGATGCGTGCTTACGTGCATGGTGAATAAGAAAACAGCCACTGTGGCAAACCAGAGTTTCCTTTTGGGAGATTGAACTTAGAATCATAGAATCACAGAATGGTTTGGGTTGGAAAGGACCTTAAGATCATCCAGTTCCAACCCCCTGCCATGGGCAGGGACACCCACTTTGGATTTGGGGCATGCCTGGCATCCCCCCCCCAACAAGATGAGGGGTTTTAATTGTGTTGTTAGTGTGTCTTATGTCAATGCTTCTTATTCCCTTCTTATTCCCTTATTCCCAGATTTGTCCTGGTAAGAATCCAGCTTTGCTTTTGTTTTGTTTTATTTTGTTTTGTTTTATTTTATTTTTATTTTATTTTATTTTGTTTTGTTTTGTTTTATTTTGTTTTATTTTATTTTGGTTTGGTTTTTTTGGTTTTTATTATATTGTATTTATCATACTTTAATTTAATTTAATTTTGTTTTATTTTATTGTATTTTGTTTCAATTTATTTTAATTTTAATTTATTTTAATTTTATTTTTATTTTAATTTTAATTTAATTTCAGTGATGTCTAGTTGGTGGGAGGAAGAGAAGGGCTGCTTGTTTTGGTGCTGCTCTCCTCCTCTTGTTCCTAGTTTCTGGTTAAACATCCATCCTATGCTCTTTGGTCTATCTCTGGGTGTTTTATTGCTGTCTTGTACTTCTTCGAAGCATGTCTGAGACCTCTCCAAAGCTGAGCCAAGAGGGCACAAGGAGCATTTCAGCATCACGCTAGATGGTGGCAGTGCCTGTCTGCAATAGGAAGCCTTACAAACGCTCCTTGTAGCATCTCTCCTCCTTGGCACTTACATCAGGGTGGCTGTGAGTCAGGCAGAAGGGATTCCCTGCCGGCAGCGGGGGGCTTTCACATGCTGGGAATTCCTCCTCTTGGCTAAAAACAAAAGGCAGCCTGCTTTCGGGGAGGAATGCTGAGGATTCCGCTCGATTTGCTGTCTCTCTCTTTCCTATTTCTATAAACCCCACCTCCTCCATATCCACTGCTTTAGGTACAACAAAGATTCAGCTTCCCCCCACCCCAAATAATTTTTGTCTTAATTTAGGGGGTTTTTTTGCTCAGTTGTTTCCTTCCTCCTTCTCTCAGTCCCTTTCTCCTGCCTTGCCCATGCTGCTTTTCTTGGCCAGGGTTCCCAACGTGAAGGCAATGACATTGTTTTACAGTGCTGTATAAATACTTCTCGTAGCTTGGCACGAGTGTATTTATGTCCACGTCCCTGTCGGTGCAGACTGCAGAACAGCTTTGTGCTCAAACCCAACCATTAATCTGAGATTGCCTGCAGCAGGCTTCAGCTCCAATCCACAACTCCTTGGGAGGGATGGGTTATGCAGTCCTCAACCACCAAAACAAATGCTTCCGTGTGCTAAAATAGGCACTCACATTGGTTGGTTTTTAGGAAGTCCATTCCATCTTCTCATCTAAGATGGGGACCATTACTTTTGGGCTTATATGGATTGTCCCATGTTAAGCTGTGTGTGGGAACTTTAAGAGTATCAAGTCCAACCATTAACCTAGGGCTGTCCTTAAGTGACATGTCTACATGTCTTTTAAATACCTCCGGAGATGGTGACTCCACCACTGCCCTGTTCCAATGCTTGACAGCCCTCCCTGGTGCAACCTGGGGCCATTTATTCTTGTCCTATTGCTTGTTACCTGGGAGAAGAGACTGACCCCACCTCACTACAACCTCCTTTCAGGCAGTTGTAGAGAGCGATAAGGTCCCCCCTGAGCCTTCTCTTCTCCAGACTAAACCCCCCCAGGTCCCTCAGCCGTTCCTCATCACATTTGTGCTCCAGGCCCTGCACCAGCTCCGTTGCCCTTCTCTGGCCCCGCTCCAGCACCTCGATATCTCTCTCGTAGTCAGGGGCTCAGAACTGAACCCAGGATTCGAGGTGCAGCATCACCAGTGCCCAGTACAGGGGGTCAATCAGTGCCCTGGTCCTGCTGCCACACTGGTGCTGATACAGGCCGGGATGCTGGTGGCTTCTTGGCTGCCTGGGCACAAGCTGCTCATGTTCAGCTGCTGTTGACCAACACCCCCAGGTCCTTTTCCACCAGGCAGCTTTCCAGCCACTCTTTCCCAGGCCTATAGTGTTGCATGGGGTTGTTGTGGCCCAAGTGCAGGACTCACTCAGTTGTATGAGGTTCACTGAGTCCTAGTGAACCTCATACAGCTGGCCTTGGCCCATTGACCCTGACTGTCCAGATCCCTCTATAGAGCCTTCCTACCCTACTGCCCAACTTGGTGTTGTCTTCAAACTTACTGATGGTGCACTCGATCCCCTCATCCAGATCATTGGTAATGATATTGAATAGAACTGGCCCCAGTACTGAGCCTCGGGTAACACCTCTTGTGACCAGCCACCAACTGGATTTAACTCCGTTCACCACCACTCTTTGGGTCTGGCCATCCAGCCAGTTTTTACCCAGCAAAGAGAACACCCATCCAAGCCAGTTTCTGCAGGAGAATGCTGTGGGGAACAGTGTCAAAGTCTTTAGTAAAGCATCTTTGTGTGTGTCTTGTTTCCTCAACATGGAAGAGGGGATAGAGGAGAAGGTTGTCACCACTTCCCTGTAAGCTTTCCCTCCTTGTCCAGCCTGTGGGCAAGAGAGTGGTCAGGGGACAAGTTGAAGGGGTTAGGAGACTTTGTATGCTGTTACATTCCTCTGCTGCTTTTTCTAAAGTCATGATGTTTTTTGGGTGCTGATTTGCCTTTAAGTGGTGACTGTGTGGAATTCCCTAACCTAAGCAAGAAAGGTGGAGAAACCACTACAGAGAGTCAGGAAATGAAGATGATTTAGTTGTTGCTGGTCCTAATGGGTTCTATCGTAGAGGTCCTGGCAAATACTGAATAGAGCAAAGATGTCAGATTCCAGCATGAGAAATAGCTCAATTCCTGGGAGGAGGCTCTACAAGGCCTTTTAATGACCCCCAGTGGCCGAGATCAGTTGTATCTCATCTGCAGCTCTGCAGATAGATACATGTAGGCACGGATGAAAGGCTTTGCAGCAAAAGTCACGTTCAGAACTTGGCTACACAGGAGCCAAGTGCCAGGAAATAACGTCGTGGTTAGCACAGGCCTGGGACCCAACCAGAGTTTCCTTGTTGCAGTGCTGGATACGGGGCTGCAGCGTGCGAATGCTTCCCCATCGGCTTGAGCTCAGCTTCCTCTGCCTGTGTCTGGATTTAGAAGCTCAAAAAATAGATCAGGATATTGGCTGTGTCTTCTGGGAGGAGCAGTGCTGGGTTTGAAGATGCAGTCATGTAAAAATAAAGTAGTGAAGGTTGATGTGCTTGAATCCAGGAGCTTTTTTGTCTCTTTATTTTTTAATAGACATGATAACCAGACTTCAAACTTCAGTGCTCCATAGGAAGCCTGAAACTAATTCTGCATTTAGAATCATAGGATGGTTTGGGTTGGAAAGGACCTTAAGATCATCTAGTTCCAACCCCCTGCCATGGGTAGGGACACCTCACACTAGACCATGCCACCCAAGGCTCTGTCCGGCCTGGCCTTGGACACTGCCAGGGATGGAGCGTTTACCACATCTACCACATTTGGATCTTCTGGCTTTGCTTTTTTGTCAGAGAGGGTGTTTTCAGTCCCAGGTTAAAAGTTAGAACAGGTAAAATGCCTCCTGATACCTGTAGACAGCATGAATTCCCATTTTTACCTCATATTCTTTGAAACATCATTTTTTGTCAGCTCAAGGTGAGGGTCAGCACATCTGGCAGGACAGTAGTGGGGGTTTTGGTGTCTTTTCATTATGAAACCACCCCATGCATGGCCAACAAACCACCCTGGGTGTGTTGAGGTTGGCTGTGATCAGGAAGGTGGTGGTGTGGGGATGGGAAAGATAAGGAAGCAAATGAAAACATCTCTCCTAGGACACCATGGTTCTGCCTTCCCTCAAAGTTCTTTGAAGAGGTGGTTCTAGCAGCAAACACATCAGCTTACAGCCTTTCCCATCTATTTCACAACCCCATGATTGGAGATGGTGCTTGCCAGTTGTAGGGGAAGAATGTCTTGCACTGCTTCACCTTTTGCTGTGCCCAATGGGAGACTATGGGGATTATTCACTAATTCTTTGTGCCTCTTTTTCCTTCTCTCTGCTGTTCCTTGATAAAATAGATGTCAACCTTGTGATTGCTGTGGTCACAGATAACTTGTAAAGCTTGATGCTTGAGGCATTGAGAGAGAAAGACATTTGAGCTGGAATGGATAGGCTGAAGAAATAGATGGAAGTGCTTCAATATGTCTGTAGGCACCTTGTTTTTCCCCTGTGACTTGCACACATGAGGCTTCTTAAAACACAAGGTTCTATAATCACATAGTGTAATATTAAGCCATGTGGATAGCTTATTTTTTACGCTTTGGGATATAAGTGTGAGGGAATTGTTCTGGTTGGTTGGGTGAGAGTTGCTCGTGGAAGACTCAAGCTACACATCAACGTGTGAAACTTGCTATGGGAAGACATCGCTATGGCCAAAAGTTCAGCTGAGCACAGAGAGGCACAAACTCTTTCTGTGGTCCAAAAAATATACACAACTGTAGTGATGAATATCGAAGGATAAGGAGATCAGACCCTTTTGCTTCAAGTTATAAAATACTCTCATAAAAAATGAAGGCTTTGAAGGACCATTCCTGTATAGATTGTCTCTTCATTTCTGTAGCTTCTCAATAGGTCCCACAGGTAAGGACTGAATCACATGGATTTTGTATCTGGTCCATTGGCCCAGATCTTGTGTAATACCTGTGGTTGCTTTGGGAAAAGTTTTGTCTGGGGTGAAGTTTTCTAAGTTCTCCATTGGAAAAGGAGAATTTAGATAAGAGGATAATTAGATAAAGAGGAATAGAGGATACATTAGATATAGAGGAATTTAGACAGAGAGGATAAAGAGTCAGTGAATGTGTGCAGAACAGCACTCTGTGAATTTAGGGTTTAGAGATGAGGCAAAAACTTAATCTTTTAGAGAAGCAGTTACAGTATCTGGTTGGGACCTTATCAATGAATAATGAATCGGGTTGTAGAGGACCTGAATCTCTGCATCTTCATTAGAGATTTATCTTATGGTAGTTTATGAAACTGACTGCAATGAGGAGGTTTAGAAAGGATTTCACTTAGGTTGTGTGTGTGCAAAAGGGCGGGGGGGTTCGAACTAGATGATCTTAAGGTCCTTTCCAATCCTAACTATTTTATGATTCTATAATTCTATGGAGGAGAAAGATGGAGAGAATGGGTATGGCAACCCCATAGTGCAGAGCAGCCATAAAGCTGTCGAGGAATGGGGCTGTCATCCTCAAGGCAGAAGAAATGGAGAAGAGCAGGTTGGCTTGGCCGCATATTTTAATATGTAATCAGTGACAGACCAAGGTAAAAGTGCAGCCCCAGTTGGGTAAAAGTAACTTTCCTGGGTAAACTGTACAAACATTGCCCACATCAGGGACTGTAGCGATAGGACAAGGGGTGGTGGGTTCAAACTGAAACAGGGGAAGTTCAGGTTAGATCTAAGGAAGAAGTTCTTTACTGTGAGGGTGCTGAGGCACTGGCACAGAGTGCTCAGAGAAGTGGTAAATGCTCCATCCCTGGCAGTGTTCAAGGCCAGGTGGGACAGAGCCTTGGGTGACACGGTCTAGTGTGAGGCATCCCTGCCAATGGCAGGGGGTTGGACCTGGATGATCTTAAGGTCCTTTCCAACCCAAACCATTCTATGATTCTGTGAGTGTTGCTGCAACTACCTGGAAGATCAGAGGAGAAATAGTTTGTGCACAGGGATTTTCCCACCGCTAAGGCTGGAGCAAGAATAAATCACTTATTTTGCTAATAGGAAAACAAGACCACTGTGGGACAGAGCAGAGTGCTCATTTAGACATGATCTCCTGATATTCCCAACGATTACATTCTATGCAGGATCAAATGCTGACCGTCTTCTGAAGCTTTCACAGTAATTCTTCAAGGTCAACTTCTTCTCGTGTCCGGAAAGGACCCAGCTGAATGGTAAATTTTGCTTGATTGAAATCTGCAAAGCATAACCCGTGTCCTTGCATCTGCAGTGGCATAATTTTGCTCGGGGATTTTGGAGCAGGCAAACACAAGTAGCTTGTAATAGAGCAGGCATGTTTGATGTCCTGTCTTAAATCCCAAACTATTAACTTAATTAATATCAGAGGCTCTTAACACCTTTTCCTACTCGTGAGCTACCTTGCGTGAGACTGGAGAATGATGCTGCTTCCCCTTTCCTGGCCTTGTAGAGGCAGAAATTTGTGCCATTGGGTTTGTATTAATTATTTCACTCTCAAGGTCCTGATCAGTCTTTAACAGAGAGCTCCACATGGGCTTTTAGCTCTGGGGTTAAGCAGCTCCCTTGCTTTACACCAGGGACAGCTTCACTTTGCCAGCGTATACAGAGATGCGTGTGTAGATAATACAATATCAAACCCCACTTTCTAAGATTTGCAAGGATACTTTAAAGGGTAAATGAGGGTTTTTTTCCCATCACTTTAAAGGTAGGTAATATAATTGTGCACTCTTTTTAGCTGGAGTAGTGCTACAACAGCCTAGTTATGTTCAAGTGAGAGTGCAAGTGTTTTTCTTAGGGAGATGCTGGTGCAGAAGAAGGTGCAAAATTGCTCCAATTGATTTGCTGTTTGTGTGGACAAAGGGGAGGATGAGATGGTAAAGGTGCCATCTGACATGGAGATTAAACTCAGTTCAGGCAGTGCAGTGATCTGTCACTGATGATAAACTATTTTGAATGGGTGATTCCTTAATCAGATGCTTTTAGGTATCTCCAAAACATTCAGTTCAGGTCTGTAGCTTCTCTGAAAGTATTTCAGGCCCAGAAGAAGTCTCCCCATTTTTGCATCTTTTCCTCCATAGGGAAAGGAGAGGAGGGAAAGTTAGAAACGTGATTTGTTCTAGTGTTTAGGGCGAGACTGAAGAGTTGGATGCGGGTTTAAACTTCAGCAGGAGAAGTTCAGGTTAGATATAAGGAAGAAGTTCTTTACTGTGAGGGTGCTGAGGCACTGGAACAGGTTGCCCAAAGAAGTGGTAAATGCTCCATCCCTGGCAGTGTTCAAGGCCAGGTTGGACAGCGCCTTGGGTGACATGGTCTAGTGTGAGGTGTCCCTACCCATGGCAGGGGGTTGGAACTGGATGATCTTAAGGTCCTTCCCAACCCAACCCATTCTATGATTCTATATCTCAAGGTCTTGCCTCAGCCCTGTCGCTACCTCCCTCACCATTTCTGGGCAAAACCTGAAGCTGCTCTTCTTTCTGTAATGGTGTTGGTAACTCTTGTTACATGTTGCTCTTTCATTTGTTATTTGGAAGCATCTTGAGGATCTTGCTGTGATTAAGAAAATTGTGAAGAAATATTTATGTGTTTCCAAGCTGTCAAAGTGGGCAACAAGGAAGGAAGAAAAAAACCCTAACTTCTTTGGGATCTCAAGGCTGATAGAGGATGGGGAAAGAACTGGGGTTTCCAGTGTCCCGCTGGACATTTTGCATCTTGTTAATCCCCTCACTCCCAAGTGCATTTCATCATCATAAAGGCCTCATCGCAGATTTTGCTTTGAGTGCTAAAAGCTTTGCTCCCCTCTGCTTTCCTGTGTGATTTAAAAGCCACAGATGCTGATACATCTCCACGACAGAATCTATTACACTTCTCCTGCCAAGCAGAGCTATGGCGCTTGCTTTATTTCCCTCCCCCTAACACTCAATTTGTTCTTTGTCGGTGCTCAGCTGGCCGCATTGCTGAGCACCAGCAGGGCTCCCTCCGTGCAGTGCTTCCTACCAGCTTTCCCCTTCTTAATTTCATTAACCATTTCTAATGGCTTTTTAATGTCTGCGCTGAATTTAGAGTGCCGAGGACTTGGTGCACCTTCTGTTTCTCCAGAATGTTTCAGGGAGGGCATGACTGACCATCCTCTGCTTTACTCATGCCAGAGAGAAGAGCTTGTCTCCAGGGTTGGAAATGCATTTATTAGTCTTTTTTTTGTCCTTGAATGTGGATGGTGGAGCATTCCCATGTGTGTCCTGAGCTTTCTACCCATAGGTAGCAATTGCTGATTTTCCTTCTTTGCATCTCAAATTGTTGAACACTCGATAGCATGTATGCAGATGGCAGGTGAGTTGGAACCAGATGTTCTTAAGGTCCTTTTCAACCCAAATCGTTCTATGTTGAGAAAGTCTTTGCCCACCTGTATTTATCTATTCAGTTGTAAGTAGCATCTTTCTCAGACTGCTTAACAAGTGTTTCTTGCAAATAGTGCATCACTTGGCTTTTTCTTGGTTTCTCCTTATGAAGAATCCAGTAGTTCTAAAACTCAGTTCCCACTTTATGTTTTGGTTTGTTTCCCTGGGCCCCTCACTACAAGAGAGACATTGAGGTGCTGGAGTGGGTCCAGAGAAGGACAACGGAGCTGGTGCAGGGCCTGGAGCACAAATGTGATGAGGAAGGGCTGAGAGACCTGGGGGGGTTTAGTCTGGAGAAGAGAAGGCTCAGGGGGGACCTTATTGCTCTCTACAGCTGCCTGAAAGGAGGTTGTAGTGAGGTGGCATCAGTCTGTTCTCCCAAAAAACAACTGATAGGACAAGAGAAAATGACCTCAAGCTGCACCAGGGGAGGTTTAGATGGAGATTAGGAACAATTCGCTCCCCAGAGGGTGCTCAGGTATTGGAACAGGCTGCCCAGGGCAGTGCTGGAGTCACCGTCCCTGGAAGTGTTCACACACAGTGTAGACGAGGCCCTCAGTGCCATGGATTAGTGTTGGCCTTGGCAGTGCTGGGGAATGGTTGGAATTGATGATCTTAAAGGTCTTTTCCAACCTAGTTGATTCTGTGATTCTGTGATCATTCCCCATGTCTTTCTGTAAGCATCCTTTGGCCCTTATCCCAGCACTAGAGTGGGATAACAAGTTGCTCCTTGGCCTGGGAAGCCCATCCCACCTCTCTGAACAGGATTAGTACATGAGCTGGTCTCTGGCAGTGCTAACAGGTTTTTACAGGTAATCTGCCTGTTTTCTGATGGAAGCAGCCATCTCCATCAGAGTCTTTGAGAGCCACAGGCTTGCCAAGAGGGTGGGTGGCTCTCAAAGCCACCCTGGCACCGTGCAGGGGTTGCAGTCATTGATACTGGTTTAATATTCATATGAACGTCTGCTGTTTTTGTTAGTCACTAAATCTGTCAGTGATGGCATTGAGGTGTTCCACGTTTTAAAGGTGATTAAAGACTGAGTGCTTCATAAAACATGATTCAGCCTGTGGGGTCCTGGCAAGGTGCTGAGTGTTGCGTGCAGTTCTCAAAAGGACACCAGATGTTCATGGGGAAACCAAGCTCTTTCCCTTCCCATGTTCTTCTAGACTTCATTGAGATCTGGAATAGGGATGACAACACGGGATGAGTGCAGGCATCTAGTTTCATTCAAGTGAAGGCATCTTCATGACCAGGAGCAGCCCTGCAGTTCATCCCCACCAAATTGTCCATTGTGCTTCTCATGTTCTTCATCATCAGCCTTCAGTTACTTCTCCAGGGAGATCAATTCAAATCTCAGCATTGAGAAATGCTCCCTGAAGTAGAACCCAATCTTTCCATGAAGTTTTGATCCTTCCTATTTTCTATTTCTTTCTCTGATCCTCCCCAGGTTACTTCTCTGTAGTGTTGACCTAAAAGAGCATGGCTTCAGAAAGGTCTTTGTACTCACCTTTTGTCTCAATCAGCATTGTGTGCTGTAGAAAGTGAGGGCGAGCAGCCCATGGCAAGATGAATAAATGTGATAGTTTCATGGCATGATGCAGGGGTGGCTGTGCTGGAGATTTTAATAGATAACAAATAAATCCCTTAGCCAAAGCTATTTGCTTTCTGGGAACCTTCTTGCTTTGCTTTATAGCTCCAGCTGGGAAATCTGGGTGTGCTTTTGAAAGGGGAAAAGTAGTTTCCTCAAAGGACTAGCTGCCATTAAGTAGGAAATAAGATAATGAGAACTGTTAATGTTTGCATGAACACCAGTGACCAAAGTCAACAGGGAGGATCAGCATTCATTCCCTGGAAAACAGGGTTTATAGCTGCCTCTGTCATCCACTTTCTGCTGAGCTTCTGGTGCGTTTATTCATTGCTTTATATTCTCAGTGAAGACTTACACTTACAAGTTGTGTTTTCCCAGCACAGAGGGACAGGCAGTGAAAACAGAGTAGGATGGGTAGTGCTGTCTGTAGGAAAAGCAAATACAGAAAATATCTTGCTAATTCTTAGGGTGTGCTGTTGTGATAGTGAGGTTTGTTAAAGCAAAGTTTGGGAACGTAAGATGTATGATCTATTCCGTCAGGTATTTCCTGGACTGTAGAATGCATTTAGCTGAATTCCTTGATTCATTTAATAATTATTTTATTATTATAATTATTTATTATTTATTATAATTAATAATGAATTTAAAATTATTATTTTTTCCCCCAGTGTAACTGATACTCACGTGCTGAAAATAAGTCCTCCTTTTCAAGGACAGCTGCGGTAAAGGGAGCTTTGGGATGAATTTCCCCTTCCATTGCCTGCAGTGCTGCTCCATAGCAAGAGGAGAAGGAAGGGGGATATCTGTTTTTTAACAGGATTTATGTGGGTTATAGATATGCTCAGCAGCATTTGTTAACTCTTAAGGAAACCACAAATGTGAAGCCTTTGACCAAAGAGAGAAGAAAATAGGGGTATAAGCGGCTTTACGAGAACCAATATCAAGTCACTTTGTGCACTTTGCTTTAGGGTTGCTGTAAGGAACTGCAGAGCATACAGCTCTCAGCTCTCATTTTCACATGTCTTTAGCTGTCGGAGAGGCTAATTTGGTATGTTCTCCTAACAGGGCATGAGACCGTGTGAACCACCAGTTCAGCCTGTTTAGGATGGTTGCATTTAGTTTAGTGCTGCTCCTAAGCTAATACAGGCAGGGTTGATTAGCTTGGACATGCTGTCCTAATGTATCTACAAGGCTTCAATCTGCATCTATCAGGTTTGTGCCTCTCTGGTGGGTAAGAGACCATGTTTAGCTCCCACTTGCCCACCAGCATTTTTAATAGTTGTGATAACTGGTCCATTCAGAGCAATGAGATGTGCAGCTCTGAAAATAGTGAAATAAATGATGGATCAGAGCCTTTTATAAACTTCTAAAGAAAGAAAATGGGGAGGTAAGAAAAGTGGCACCAGCTCAGTCCAGGTGCTTCCTCACAGTCTGCATTAGTGCTGCCAACTGTGCTGATAAAGTTAAGTACTTGCCCTTGGAGCCTCTGGAGGAGTCATTGAAGTTGGTCAGACTTTTTCCCCATGCTTTAGCAATGCAGAAAATGGCTAGACACTAATCACAGCAACCTACAAGAAATACAAGAGGTCAAAAGAACAGCTACGTTTTTTGGGGCTTAATTTGTTTCCAGCACTGGAAAAATCACTTCATTGCAATTTGAGAGGCATGCAAATAAATATATGTAATCCACGTATTTGGTATATTAGGTACTAGGCTTTGTTGTTTACATAGAATCATAGGATGGTTTGGGTTGGAAGGGACCTTAAAGCTCATCCAGTTCCAACCCCTGCCACGGGCAAGGACACCTTCCACTAGAGCAGGTTGCTCCAAGCCCCTGTGTCCAACCTGGCCTTGAACACTGCCAGGGATGGGGCAGCCACAGCTTCTCTGGGCAACGTGTGCCAGTGTCTCACCACCTTCATAGTGAAGATTTTCTTCTTTATACCAAATCTAAACTTACCCTCTGTCTGTTTAAAACCATTGCCCTGTGTTTCTTATCAGCCCCCTTAATATATTGAAAAACCACAAGAACAAGCCCAGCTCTCTCAGCCTGTCTCCATAGGAGAGGTGCTTCAACTCTTTGATCATCTTCGTGGCCTCCTCTGGACTCACTCCAACAGCTCCATGTCCTTCTCAGATGTCTTGGTGCTGGATGCAGTACTCCAGGTGGGGTCTCATGAGAGCAGAGTAGAGGAGGAGAATCATCTCCCTTAACCTGCTGGTCACGCTTCTTTTGGTACAGCCTGGGACACGGTTGGTTTCTGGGCAGTGAGTGCACGTTGCTGGGTCGTGTTGAGCTTCTTGTCACCACCACTCTGAAGTCTTTCTCCTCCAAGAAGGACTGGTAGGACTTACATGTCCTCAGAACGGAGATCATCACTCATTTCTTCAAAACTCTAGTTTCCAGGAGACGGCTGCATATGTCGCCCTCTCAAGGACACCAGTGTTGTGTGACTATAATTTTCATAGACTAGATAGAGAAAGATAGGCCTGGCTGCCTAAAAGGAATAAATACCATCTTATTGAATGCTTGCCTTTAATTCCGTATGTTTTGGGGCTCCAGTGTTGCTTCACACCCGAGTAAGCTTCTTATTCTTGGAGGAACTGTTAATAGACATATGTCTGCGGGATCGGGCCCCCCTGAAAGAGCAGATTTAATTACATGCATGGCAAGTTCATGTAGTTGCTTGAACAAAGAAACATTCCAATGTAAGCTCTTGTGGGGAGGAAGCATTTAATCATGCATGTTTTGCGCAGCGCTTGGTGTGATGGAACGTCAGGGAGCAATTCATTCCCAGCACCGGCACAAAAATGGTGATTAATAAAATTATAACCATTTCTACATCTAATACTAGGTTTTAACCAGTCCGGTCATGTCTTTCCCTCATTCAGGATATAGTACAATTATTTTCATGTATGTGAAGCTCAGATAATATGATAGCTCGTTTAATTATATGAAATGTCAAGTTAGTTTAAGAAATACTTAGGGAAACCTCTACCTCTGTCAAGCAGGAATATGCCAAGTGGTTCAGAAGATAACTTGTACCTTACTATTAAAAAGAAGATCAGACCAGAATGCAACACATGCACAATGTCTGTGCCTTGTGATGTATCTTAAATATCATAGCAAAATTGAAACAATAGGTAGGATTTGCTTTTATATTTTTAAAGGTGAATAAACCAGCTTTGTGTTGCTCACAAGGTATCACAAGATACCGTGTTATTGCTGCTGAGTTTCAAACATGGTGAATAAAGGTAGGATTCGGGACTTTGGTTGGGGGAAAAAGGTGTTCACTGGCTTGTTAGTTAACTCTTCTCAACAGTGTAGATCACAGAATTGTAGAATCATAGAAGGTTTGGGTTGGAAAGGACCTTAAGATCATCCAGTTCCAATCCCTACCATGAGCAGGGATGTCTCACACTAGACCATGTCGCCCAAGTCCCTGTCCTCATATGCCAGGTGATCTCTGCCTCAAGAAAATGGACTTCTGGTCAAGAAGCAAGGACTCAGTGCATAAAAGGAATGGGTGTGCTCTTTGCTGAAATCAAAGAGTGTGGGTTTATTTTTCCCCCGTTGCACTCCAAAGTCTTTGAAACATAGGAAAGCCACATCACTTTAACAAGTGGCCATTGATTAGTGGGGCTGCGGTTTGTCCGCTGAACCTGATGCAAATGTGAGATAAAACACACTTGCCTAAATCTTTCACATGGGGGTAAGCACGTCTAATTTATCTTTAGAATCATAGAATCATAGAGTGGTTTGGGTTGGAAAAGACCTGAAGATCATCCAGTTCCAACCCCCCTCCCATGGGCAGGGACACCTCACATTAGACCATGTTGCCCAAGGCTCTGTTCAGCCTGGACTTGAACACTGCCAGGGATGGAGCATTTACCCCTTCTTTGGCCAACCTGTGCCAGTGCCTCACCACCCTCATGGTAAAGAACTTCTTCCTTATATCCAGCCTGAACTTCCCCTGTTTCAGTTTGAACCCATCACCCCTTGTCCTATCACTCCAATCCCTGATGAAGAGGACTGTTTGCTGTTGGTTAAGAGCACACATGCTATTGGTTCCATCAACTCAATAATGTAATTTGGTTACGCATCAAGTTGTAGTCCTAAATACAGACAGCGATTGCTCTCATGAATAACTCAGTTTAAAACTGAGTTTTAAACTCAGTTGTTCTGCAAATAACCCCAGTGAATCTAATTTTGGAATAGTGATTATTAAATCTCAGATGTGTCTTTATGGTTAGACATAGAATGGTGCGAGATACTGATGGTGTCTGGGTCACATCCTTCCGCAAAAGCCAGGCGATTCTTTTCAGGTGTTACTTTGATGTAAACTGCTTTTGAGATGCAAAATATTTGGATATCTCTTCTGAAGGCAAGGCTGAATTTAGTAACATCCTTGTGGCACTATTGGATAAACGAGCACTTTCTGCACCAGTGTCGTAAGAGTGTTTGAAGAAATAATTGGTTACTATTTTGGGGTACCGCTTAAGTGTAGAAATACTAATACGAAGTGAGGAACTTTGTCAATGTTTAAGAAGTACCTTGCTAGACTTGGGAAGTGTCTTATTAAGAAGATCAGATAATGGCTTTTTTTTTACTAGTTAAGAACAAAAACTGCCTGAATTTTTAGAAAGCTTTCTAGAAAAATGAAAGGCTTTCACATAGGCAGCAAGAGTGGTTTTAGTACTCTTTGAATAAGTTTTGCCTTCTCAGTAGTTTCTTGGAAGATCAGTGATCTCTGGATGGGGGCTAAATAGAAGCAATAGCTCAAAGAAGTGGTAAATGCTCCATCCCTGGCAGTGTTCAAGGCCAGGTTGGACTATGGCAAAGTATTGCGCTATCTGGTAACCACCATGGCAGTCTCAGTGCTTGCTCATCTCATGTTCTATGTTGTTTGTGGAAGGATATCTTCTTATAATTGGGAATTTTCTGGAAAGGCTTTGGGCAGCATCTGATGTAGATGCTCACTTTCCCTGGATGGTGGTAGCACAGGCTGGAAGTCAAAACTGAAGCTTTTCTGTTTCCTTTCCACTTGAAGTGGAGCCTATGGCTACTAAAGGCAAAGCAGAATGCTTTCCTTTTACTCCATTTGGTGTTTCTCTTTAGTAAAATATTCCATAATGAAATGAGCATTGAAAATGTTCTTTCTTGGAGGGGAACATGCCCCAGATTGAGAAGTGAAGGGCTGAAAACTTCAGATACTGGTCAGGCTACTGGTGAAAGCATAAAGCTGCTGAACTTCTTCATCCATCAGTGAGGTTTAAGGCTAAACAGATCTGCACACACTGATAAAGATGAGGCGGTGATGCTGTCTGCCTCGCTGATGGTAAGCATTTAATTAATAGGCTTAAAATGCTTCAATATTGAAGGAGAAAAATAAACCTTTCCTTGATGTTACTGCATTATTCCCTTGTGGCAGCAGAATCCTCAACTCGTCTGTTTTTTGCCAGCTATATAAGTATTGAAGTATTGATTTCAGTATTTCTTCTTTGGATCCAGTGTATTAGCAGCAAAGCTCACCTTCACGTGGCAGATGCAGGTCCCTCTGAGGAACCTCGTTAGGAAGCAGAGGATGAGCTGGCTTCAGCATATCCCTTTCAGCTTTGGTCCTGCCTGTCCTCAAGATGGATATTTAATGTTCCACAGCACTTTCCATTGCATTAGGCACAGTCCGTAAAGGTACTGGAGTGGATACTGACTGGTGGGTTGACCCTGGCTGGATGCCAGTTGCCAACCAAAGCTGCTCTGTCACATCCCTTCTCGGCTGGACAGAGGAGGGAAAATAGAACAAAAGGCTCGTGGGTTGAGATAAGGACAGGGAGATCACTCAGCAATTACTGTCACAGGCGAAGGCTCGCTTGGGGGAAATGAATTTATTGCCAATAAAATCACAGTAGGGTAATAAGAAATAAAACCAAATCTTAAAACACCTCCTCTCCCCTCCTCCCTTCTTCCTGGGCTTAACTGCACTCCTTATTTCTCTGGCTTCTTCCCTCCACTGGTGCAGGGAGATGTGAAATGGGGGTTGTGGTCAGTTGTCTCTGGTGCTCCTTCCTGCTCAGGGGAGGACTCCTCACACTCTTCCCCTGCTCCAGTGTGGCGTCTCTCCTACAGGAGACAGAGTTCCATGAACTTTTCCAACGTGAGTCCTTCGCATGGGCTGCAGCTATCCATGAACTGCTCCAGCATGGGTCCTTTCCATGGGGTGCATCCTTCAGGAACAGACTGCTCCAGTGTGGATCCCCCGCGGGGTCACAAGTCCTGCCAGGAGCCTCCTCCAGCGCGGGCTTCCCACAGGATCACAGCCTCCTTTGGGCATCCCCTGCTCTGGCATGGGGTCCTCCGTGGGCTGCAGGTGGATATCTGCTCCACCATGGACCTCCATGGGCTGCAGGGCACAGCCTGTCTCACCAAGGTCTGCTCTGCTCCAGCACCTGGAGCACCTCTTCCCCTCCTTCTTCACTGACCTTGGGGTCTTTACGGCTGTTCCTCTCCTATTCTCACTCCTGTCTTCATCTGCAATTGCTGCTGTGCAGTAACTTTTTCTCTTCTTAAAGATGTTGTTCCAGTGGTGCTACCACCATCACTGATGGGCTCATCCTTGGCCAGCAGCTGGCATTGGCTCTATCAGACATGGGGGAAACTTCTAGCAGCTTCTCACAGAAACCAGCCCTGTAGTCCCCGTGCTACCAATACACTGACAACAAATGCATCAATCATGAATCATGAATCTCCACCAGCAAGCCCCACTGGAGATGGCTACCAAGCAAGGATGGTATTGGAGAGGTTTGAGCTCTATTCTATGAACAAATGAACATATAATTATCACTGCCCATCATGAGTGTGGGAAGGAAATTGCACTCCTGAAGCTCTGCTTTTGTCTGCCTCTGCCCTGCCAGTTATTTGACTTGAGTGGGAACAGTGTTTCTCCTGCACTGCAGGATGTTGGCTGGGAAGATCTCTGCCTACCTGGGAACAGTGGTAACTGTTTGTTCCACTGGTTAAAGGACGGCTACTAGCAGATGGAGACTCCCTTTTTACAAGGAGTCACATGGAAAAGACAAGGGGTGATGGGCACAAGTTACTCCTGGGGAGATTCCAGTTGGACAAAAGAGGGAAATTTTTCACACTGAGAACAATCAGCCATTGGAATAATCTCACCAGGGAAGTGGTGGATTCCCCAGTGTTGGACACTTCCCCAGTGTTCAGATTTACCTGAACAGGGTGCTGCAACATCTTGTCTGGGTCATGCTTTACCTAGAGAGGTTGGACCAGATGATGCTTGAGGTCCTTTCCAACCTGGAATTCTATGATTCTATGATTTGCATCAGGCTCATCTCCACAGAGCTCAGTTGTTCTACTACATGTTCTGATTTCTTTGTCATTTTTCTTTCTACATGCTCCGATTTCATCAGCACTTGTGACAAACAGCACAGTGTGATGGATGCAGCATTGAGCATCCATCCATTGTCCTGCAGTTGAGCATTGGTCATTAAAAAGTCCAAGAAGTTGCAAAGCTCTGTTGTCCCTCTTAGTAGAGAAGGGGAAATATCCCACGTTTACCTCCGCAAACTAATGCATAGATAATCCAGTTGCATTTTATGTGCCTTACTCTTAATAAAACATGGATAAACATCAGAGGGATAGTGAACAGAGAGAAATAGAGCTGGGCACTGCATTGGGTGAGCCTGGGGAGTGACAGTGTGGCATGATGATATATCAGGAATAGGCTTCCAGGCAACAGCAAGAACAGTACTGCATGCCAGAAGACCAGCTCCAAATAATGCCATGCTGCAGAGTCTGATTTTTCCCTTTGCTTTCAGGTTTTCTCTGCCTCCCACTCAGTGTCCTTCAAAAGCTGACTGCCTAGAGCTGAATATTGCAGTGGTGTTTACCCTGCGCTATGTCATAATGAGAAGTAGCCTTGGTTCATTGAATCTGGAAGTTAAGTTCTCATCGGAGACCTGCGTGAGCTCTGCCTTCCTCAGAGATCTTATTTGCTACAACTCATGTTCATGTTTTTAGTGTATACGGTTCATGGTTTTAATATATAGCTGACAGTGGAGTTTGTAGTCCTGCTACCCAGGTCTGTGTTTTGCCCAAGGCAGAGTATGCACCAATCCTCAGTGCAGCAGAAGTGATGAAGATAGGCTACACATCAGTCTCATTGTGGCAAGTAATGGTGAAAACACTGCATGGGGAGCAAAGGACCTGCTGTCTTGCATAAGGCCAGAAGTCACTCCACGTCAGGGGGTTGGAACCAGATGATTTTAAGGTCTTTTCCAACTCAAACCATTCTGTGATTCTATGAGTCCATCTTGGTCTGAGTGACTGAGCACTGGCACAGGTTGCCCAAAGAGTTTGTAGAGTCTCCATCCTGGGAGTTACTATAAAGCTCTCTGAACATGGTCCAGAGTAACTGGGTCCAGTTGGACTAGATGAAGGGACCTCCAGAAGTCCCTTCCAACCTCAACCTTTCTGTGTTGTGTGTGAGTTTGTGGTGCTGTTCTTTTGATATCATTCACACAGTGTTTTGGCAGAAGGTACAAAAAGCTGGCTCTATGCTCTGTGGAGAGATGTTTTGCTCGTGAATGGTGACCGGGCTGAGAATTGGGTTTCTGTTGCCAGTCTTTTATCTGCTCCCTCTTGCACTCCATGAGGGTCTTCTCTTGTCTATGGAACCACACAAAAGCAAGCAGAAAATGAGCACAAAGGTGAGTTTCCCAATGTCATGCATTAAATCAGTGACTGAGCAGGAGCTGGTGTGGAGTGACCAACACTGCCTGTTTGTGATAGCAGGGCAGCCTCCACTCTTTCATGCTCCATGTATTCTCTTCAGTAGCATAATGACAGCTTTCTCATTCCACCTGGTTATCTCTTGCATACCTCTCCCTAAAGAGCTGAGATACATCTGTAGATCAAATGTAATCTTGCCACTCTGCATTAGACCATGCTCTTTCTGCCGGGACAGCAGGTTGATCCTAACTGAGAGCAGCATGTATGTACTGCCTGGTTTCTGTTTCAGTAAGTGAACTGACTCTGTGCTGAGCATGGATGGGATCTGTAGGTGTTAGCTTTGCCTGCACTTGATGTAGAACATACATCTTCAAGTAGAGTTCATGAAGCTGTGATCTGCCCCCATAAGAATAAATAATGATTTTCCCATGGTTAGTGCCTTTCATCCAGACATCTCAGCCACTCTCTAAACATTAATGCATTTAACATTCATGTGACCTCGAACCAATAGTCCAGTATTTGTCATCACTGTTTATGGATGCAGTAGCCAATTTACAGACAAGTGAATCCATTTTCCTGAAGTGCTATCAGACAGGAATAAAATATTGGCATTTTTGGCTTATAGGTCTACAAACTAATACATTTTCCTTCTTTCTTTGCAAGACATCCATCCAGAAGGGGATTTACCAGTTTGTAGATAAGGAGATGTTTGTTTTCAGGTCTTGATTGGGAAAGGAAGAGGTGCCCATGGAACCTTTCAGAGTGGATGCATCTGAAGTACCAAGAGGGCCATGGCAGACCTGCAAGCAATAGCATGTAAGGAGTTAAAGTCAACTGTAGTGCTTACTGCAGGAGGCACAATCTGTGGGGTTTTTTTGGGTAGTGCCAAAATAAAGATATTAAGGCCAATTACTAAGAAAGGCCCTCAAGTAAACTTAAAATTCTCTGGAGAGATCAGTGTCATTCTTCATTCTGCAGAGATAATAAATCACCACTGGGATGTGTTACACTGGAACAGTCTTTTAAGAAATTAAGAACAAGCTTTGCTGCTTGAATAGCATTAAAATGAGAGTATATAATGAGACCAGGTATGTGGAAGGGCATTTCTTTGCTGCTTCCCTCCCTGGAAAAGGAGGGAGAGTCTCTGGAAAGTCTCTTTCTTTCCGTTCTGTGATTCACTGCTCAGTTGGGATTTGCACTGATGACCTATTGGCTCAGGAAGAATCGTCTTCCTTCAGATGATGGTATGGTTCACCCTACAAGCATGCGCAGAGCAGTAGCAGTATAGTAGAAGTAGAAATCTCTCAAAAGCTACGAAGAGCCCTTTACGTTGCAAATCTTTTTCTTTCATGCTTAACTTCACTCCCTTTTTCCTCCCCCAAAGAGTTGCTATGGATTTAGAGTTTGTGGCAATGATATTTCACTAGCAGAGTGGTTTTTGCACAGTTCTTATATAGCAACTTCATCTTTCTTCTGATATTGAGCCTGTCTCCTGGCTGTGAAGACTAAGATCTGTGTTTGGTCTTCACACATCATATGATAGTAGCAGGCATCATGTTCAGAACAAACAGAAGGAAAGGATACTCAATCAGCCCCAGTTATGTCATCGAACCACTTGTAGTTTGTTACAGGTCCTGAGAGTTTATGTGGCTTTGAGGGGAGGCTAAACATGGTGGAGTACTCCAAAGAAAGCACTTTTTTGCCCCAGGAGTCCCACAAAAGCTTGGTTGGTAGCTGGGAAGTTGGTTGTGCAGTAGCATGTGTGCTTTCCACCTCCTTACCCTTTCTAGGCATCTGCTGTTCACCGCTGTGGACCTCTGATCTTCCTCAACATGCTCTCACTTTGTAGGTCATAGAATCATAGAAACATAGAAACACAGAATGGTTTGGGTTGGAAAGGACCTTAAGATCATCCAGTTCCAATCCCCTGCCATGGGCAGGGACACCTCACACTAGACCATGTCACCCAAGGCTCTGTCCAACCTGGCCTTGAACACTGCCAGGGATGGAGCATTCACCACTTCTCTGGGCAACCTGTGCCAGTGCCTCACCACCCTCACAGTAAAGAACTTCTTCCTTATATCCAACCTGAACTTTCCCTGTTTAAGTTACCTCTTGTCCTATCACTCCAATCCCTGATGACGACATCCCTGATGAGTCAGTTCCTGGCCATCTGTCCTCAGAGACAGCCAGTTGTGTTGAGAACTTTACTGATGTAGATGTGCAACCCATGCCCACTTGATGCAGTAGCTTGGGCACAATGCTGTCTAAAATGGGATGTTGCATCAGGAGAAAAAGGTGCTGTTAGGGAAGGTCTGACTCAGCCAAACAAACCTTTTTATACAGCTGGTTCTCTCTTACTGCCCATGCTTTTGCTCTTTGACCATGAGAAATGGCAAAGTAAACCCAGCCTTTCTCAATAACAAGATGGAGAGAAAAATAATTAGCAAGACAGTATGCCCTGGAGGTCGCTGCAGCAGAATGTTAATTGAGCAAGCTTTCTTTAGAAATCCTACATATTTAGTTAAATGTTTAGTACTCTATGTTTTTGCTCTAGCTTACAATGTTCAGTGTTGTGCTGACAGTAATAAAACTTCAGGGAAAGTTCAGGTTAGATATAAGGAAGAAATTCTTCCTTGTGAGGGTGGTGAGGCGCTGACACAGGTTGCCCAAAGAAGTGGTAAATGCTCCATCCCTGGCAGTGTTCAAGGCCAGGTTGGACAGAGCCTTGGTCGACATGGTCTAGTGTGAGGCGTCCCTGCCCATGGCAGGGGGTTGGAACTGGATGATTTTAAGCTCCTTTCCAACCCAAACCATTCCATGATTCTGTGATTCTTAGCATGATCTTTCAGGAAGGCTAGGTGGAGAGATCATGGTCTTGTCTGCAAGAACAACTTGTTACTTTGCGTGCCTGCATGCCTTCATATAGAAGAGATGCTGGACAACATCTGGATTTAGGCCATGTTATTGGTTTTTGCAGTGGAGATTTGGGCAGCAAAAAGTGGGAATCCTCTCCATAGGTCATTCTGTTGCTGTCTGCTTAGGGTAGATGACCTTCCCTCTCAGCATCCCCACGTTAATGTTTCATAAAGCTCCAATCAAGCTTAGAGAGTTAATAGTTGCCTGTGGCAGAGATTGAGGGGAAGCATTTTGCAGGATGTGATTGAGGTAAGAAGGTCTAAATCTTTAGTTCTCTTCTTGGCAGATTACAACATGGGAGAGACCTCCCCTCCATTTGATTTTGGTGGCCATTTTTACAAACACACTATTGTTTTGCTAACAATAGCATAGGTGGGAAGGGACAGAGTGGCTCAGACAGCTCGGAACAGGAAGATTAGCTTTGCAGCATGCTTATTATTTCATTCTTTAGCCAAGGAAGCATTGTCATTTGGAAGGCAGGGGGAGAGGGAGAAGAGAGAGAGATGCTATCAGCAAAACTGATTGGTTTTTTCTTTTATCCTTTCCTCTGTCAGAATAAAATAAATGTCTCTTCTGGAAGAAGCATATATTTTTCTTGATTTCTAGAGGATAAACTTGAAGTTTAATTAGATTCAGTGGTGCAGTATTGCTTCTCATCTGCTGATCACTTTAATTAAATTATTGCACAGATTGGAAGGTATTAATCTAGTGGTTGGAGAAGTGCTTGGGAAGTTTGGTGCAGTGATTCTTACCTTGAAACTCATTTTCTGCAGGCATACATGGCTCCATGAGTCTGAGGGACTCTTCATCAGGGGCTGTAGCAATAGGACAAGGGGTGATGGGTTTAAGCTTAAACAGGGGAAGTTCAGGTTAGGTATGAGGAAGAAGTTCTTTACTGTGAGGGTGGTGAGGCACTGGCACAGGTTGCCCAGAGGAGTGGTAAATGCTCCATCCCTGGCAGTGTTCAAGGCCAGGTTGGACAGAGCCTTGGGTGACATGGTCTAGTGTGGGGCATCCCTGCCCATGGCAGGGGGTTGGAACTAGATGATCTTAAGGTCCTTTCCAACCCAAACTGTTCTGTGATTCTATAATCTCTTTTCCTGGGATATCAAGAAGATGGTGTAATACCTAGAAGCGCGTGAAGCATGTAAGACATTATGGAAATGATGTTCTACATTCATCAAAATGACATGGATGTTCAAAACAATTTCATTAGCAGCATGCTTTGGATTTTCATGAGAAATTTGG
This sequence comes from Strigops habroptila, assembly GCF_004027225.2. Lineage (NCBI taxonomy): Eukaryota > Metazoa > Chordata > Aves > Psittaciformes > Psittacidae > Strigops > Strigops habroptila. The sequence goes on from NC_044277.2 coordinate 2,818,218, forward strand.
AGGTTTTGGCAAGGATTTAATAGCTGGTGCTTTTACTGTGCTCTCATTTAGGAAAGTATTTGCAATGAACAAGTAATATGCTATAAAACATGTTTACATGTAGCTGGGTGTATACGTAACCACATGACATGCGTGTAGCTACTGTAAGATGAAGAATTATCACTAATATTGTCATATTAACAAAGGAGCAGAGGAATTTAGATATTTTCTTCAATTTACTGCCTTGCTTTGAAATTCCTAAAATAATTTTGGGGTTTTGGGGGATCTTTTTTTGGTTGGTTGGTTTTGGTCTTTTAAAGCAATGGGGAATGAAGAGGTCCTTACTTCCTGGTGGCAAAGTTTCAGTCTATACGGGTAAAAACTGATCTGAGGTATCCTGCTGTTGAATGCAAGAGCCTGTGCCTTCTGTATGTTAAATCAGCTGAAACTAATGGCAGCATCTCCAGGCATTTCCAGGTTTAACCAAATACAACGCCTGAGAGACAATGTCTGGTTCTGTTCTCACTGAAAACAATGTCACAGGTTCTGCTTTTCATAGTTTGTTGTGGCTACTGGGCAGGGCATATGTCTTGCAAGTCACTAACTGTATATACTGCATAATTCTATCCTATATGATGCAGTGTAATACAAAATAACGTGCATCTCTATTTTGGTGGCACTGCTGTACTGGCATGTATCCTGCTGAACTTAAACTATGGTTTCACCTGGTTTTCACCCTACTCTTATGAGCTGCTCTGTGTTGCAGTAGAGGGAGAGTTTGTCCATCCCAAAGGAGACTGTAGCTCTCCAAAGAAGCAAGGGCTTCCTTCACATGTCTTAAGGAAAAGGAGCTGCACTTGGAAACCAGATGGATTAGTTTATATCTATTGATGCCAGGGTGCCAGGAGATGTGTTTATTAGCACTGATTTGGACTACGAGCATCTGCAGTGGTAGTTCCTTCTATCATATATGATGCAGTGTAATACAAAATAACGTGCATCTCTATTTTGGCTGTCTTGGCATGTATTCTGTTGAACTTAAACTGTGGTTTCACATGGTTTTCCCCCTCCTCTTATGAGCTGCTCTGTGTTGCAATAGAGGAAGAATCAGTTGATCCCAAAGCAGACTATAGCTTGTGGAAAAAGCAAGGGCTTCACATATCTTAAGGAAAAGGAGCTGCACTTGTAAACCAGATGGATTAGTTTATATCTATTGATGTCAGGTGCCAGGAGATATGTTTATTAGCACTGATTTGGACTACCAGCATCTTCAGTGGTCGTTCCTTCACTGCCCTTTGCCGTTGCCCACAGTCAGTGGAAGGTTGCGTGGGCATCCTTTTCGGCACGGTTTGTCCCCACCGATGGGCAGCCAGGCGGGAGTGACAAGCTGTGAGCCAGGGAACACAGGGAAGTTTTCATCTCTCTGCTGCAGCTTTAATTAGCTCACTCTCTTCAGCCGATTGCCTGACAGCAAATCTCCTACACGGGCTTGCCTCCTAACTTGTGTTCATGTGGACATGATGGGCAGACGTGCTTGGCATAGCAACACCTTCCCAACAACGTGGCTGCTTGTTGCTGTAGAGAGTAATTGAGCTGTAGGAATAAGGGGCTGCATTTGTCCATGAACGAGGCTGCCTAATCTAGGGAAAGCATGAATGGAAGCGTTACTTAATACTCATTTTGGCACATAAAAGACCCTTTCCCTCAACACATGGCAGACAGGGGGTGGCCTTCCCTCTGCCCCCAGCCTGAGGTCTCCCTGGCAGGGCTGGGAGCCTGCATGTCAGACAGATGGATTGGTCTGTCCCGTTGTCAGATGAAGCTCGAGTCAAAGTTGTGTTATTGACTTAACCATGATGCGAGTATTGCCAAATCTAATACATGGGAATTAAATGGCAATTATCTGTTTATTTGAGCTGGCTTCTTCCTCCCTCTGTTCCAGCTCTCTTTCGGCTTGCAGGCTGCATCTTTAATGGAACGCTGCTCAGTGCAGCGCTGCCAGGTCTGGCTGGGTGAATGGATGGGGATCTCTCTTGACCCCCAGCAGTGGGGAGAAGGCTGCCCAAGCAAAACTGAAGGCACATGCGCTTGGAGGATTTCCAGGCCCATGTCCATGGTGTGGACATCCCAACTCAGGGACATTTGCCTTGCTCATGCATGGTGCTGCTTTCTGCGGTTGTATCTGCCATCCCCTGTCTGAGGTGGGCTGGTTTCCTCACGTAAATTGCCCTCCATGAGGTGGGTGAAGAGGAGGTACAGTCAGATGACAGCTAAGCAAAGGGCAGGGACTCTTTGCAGGTTTTTCTGGGGATCCTTATGGGTTTTCTCTAAAAAGACCAGCATTTGATACAGATATTTGTGTGCTGGAGCCTGGGCTGTACCACATCACTGTACATTAGGTTGTCTGATCTCGTTATAGCTAATATCTGACCTGATTTCACATCCCAGCCGGGGATTAGAGAGCTCTGCTATCTCAGCCTGAGCCCTGGAGCTCACCATCTGCCCAGGGTTGTTTTCTAGCAATACCAAAATGCTCCCTGGGAAGGTAGGACTGTGGTTCCTTCATGCATGCAGCAAACATACTTCTTCTTTGGTACTGTGGGGTGTTTTATTAAGCTGTTTTCCAGGCAGTGCTTCACCATCATAGAATCATAGAATCATTAGGGTTGGAAAGGACCATATATTCATTTCAACCGTGGGTGATTTTTGCTATAGCTACTGTTTGAGTTTTTCACTGTTTGGAGGCACTGGCTGTTTTGGAAATAGTCTGCTCTCCACATCCCACCATCCTGTCCACATCCAAGGCTTTAGCATCAGTGCAACTAAAAGGAATTTTGAGGTAGCTGTAAAATTCTATGCAGTGGTGTGTAATTGAGTGCCAGCACAAGAGCATCCCTCGAGGTCTTCTGGAGCCTCATCAATACAGATGCCACATCCTAAGGGCTTGATTTGAAGAGAAACAGGGTGATCTGGTCCCCTGCTAGTGTGAAGCTGTTAGCTGCTGGTGTACGCTGTGTCTACGAGCCCTTCTTCTGTGGAAAGAGGGAATTTGGTGTGTACTGGGGGAGTACAGGAAACTGGGAGAATCTCATCATCGCTGTGCAAAGTATTACTAGTAATGGCATGGAGGGAGCTCAGCGTTCAAAAAGAAATAGGATTGTGCCTTTCCTCATGCCGTGGCTTCTAGTGCAACGCTAAATTTCTGTGCTTTAATTATTGTGTGCAAAACACTACCCTGTAGCAGGCAGATGAATCTTGCTTATGGCCACTAAGCAGCCAATTCCTGTGTGAGGCCAGAGCGACTGTAACAGAGCTCTGATTGAATTAACAAGTGTACCAGGGCAGCGGATTCAGATGCAAATGCTCATAGACTTTGTCTTTAAAGCAAACCAAAACCCATTTGAGAATTGCAAACCTCCAGCTTTTCAGTGGAGGCATGAGAAGCTTGACTTTTGTAATATTATGTTTTTCACTCTGTTGTAAGACAAGGGCACCGAAGCCCCCAGACATAATCCTGACCCATTTAGACAAAGCATGCTTTTAATGACACACCCCCGCTAGAAGATGCTCCTTTATAAAGCATTGGTTTTCACCTACTCAGCCAGTTTATAGGTGCAGAAGTTTACTGGAAGTTTGGAAGTTCAGTTGTTTAGCCATGATCTTGGAGTGGAAACACGTCTAGCCTTGGCATTAATGATAAGCGGTATTATGGGTTTTTTCCTGCCATGTCTTTCAGCTCTTGCAATCATGGATTTTAAAGCTAGAAGGGATCATGAGATTATTTTGTCAGTCTTTCTGGATCACCTGTATGCTAAGAACTTACTGCAGTAATTTGATGTATATTCATCTTCTTGCATCAGGAGGTTGATTTATCCACAGGGTAAGTGGAAAGTGCCCTGTCTTGTTTTCAGCAAGGAAAACTAGGACCCAAACCTATTACACCCCCCCCAATCTTACAGGCAGGTTAAAAGGGATTTTTACACTCAAAGCTCCATAGAAAGAGGAGATGGGATTCAGTGGAACAGGGAAAGAGCTTCAGATGTTGCTGGTTACCCATGCAAGGCCAGGATCATGACTGGGGCTATCACCCTGCACTTGACTGCAGCTTGCACAAAGCAAGATCTTGTGCTCTTCCTGCTTGCAAAACTAATCCCAAATCTCATGTGTGGTGACCCAGAGACTGGAGGGGTTCTGCTTCATGTTACCATAGGTAATACAGGAAGAAAGGGGACACGTGAGGAAAAGAAGCCCTCATGGCTCAAGTGAGACCCCAGTCAGGGTTGTGCAAGTGCATTTTAGCTGCACCAAACCCAGCAAGCAGCCTTGGGTTGGCTGTGGATGGGAGCATTTTGGTGGGTGGAACTCCTCAGCAAGCACATCTTGCCTCGTTTAAATGTTTGGGAACAGAAGAGGTTGGGCATGTGGTAGACCAAAATGCTTTGGAGCAACCAGTATGTACCAGAGCACTACATGCTATGCTTTTAGCAAATCTCAACCTGTATGAATTTACTCCAGGCTCGTTCCCATGGGTCTCATGCTTTTGCACTGTAAACATAGAGTCATAGAATCATAGAATAGTTTGGGTTGGAAAGGACCTTAAGATCATCCAGTTCCAACCCCCTGCCATGGGCAGGGACACCTCACACTAGATCATGTCACCCAAGGCTCTGTCCAACCTGGCCTTGAACACTGCCAGGGATGGAGCATTTACCACTTCTTTGGGCAACCTGTGCCAGGGCCTCACCACCCTCACAATAAAGAACTTCTTCCTTATATCCAACCTGAACTTCCCCTGTTTCAGTTTGAACCCATCACCCCTTGTCCTATCCCTACAGTCCCTGATGAAGAGTCCTTCTCCAGCATCCTTGTAGCCCCCTTCAGACACTGGAAGCTGCTCCGAGGTCTCCATGCAGCTTCTCTTCTCCAGGCTCAACAGCCCTGATGTTCTCAGCCTGTCTTCATACGGGAGGTGTCTAGAGAGATTCCGCTTAGCTTGTTAGCTTGTATTTTGGGTATTTTATACATATCTTGTCTTTGATTAAGCACAAGTGGCTGAGGGGTGTGTGCATGTGTGCATCTGTGTGTGTATGTAGGTGGGGTTTTTTATCTTTTTATGACCTGGGACTGTTAGACACTTAGACAAAACCCATTAGATACCTAGTTAATGCCTGGTGGCATCATTACAGGGGCTTTCCTCCTGAATATACAAGCTTTTCTCCCCAGACACGCACACAACACCGTTCTGAGAAAGATGCTTTTTAGAGATGTCATTCTCCTTACAAATCACTTCTCTCTTGGGATGCTCCAATTATAGAAGCTGCAGTGATGTGTGTGCACGCATGAAGGCAGCAGCAGGGATTTCAGATAAAATCAATTCACTTAAACTAACTGATGTTAACTGCTTGGCCTGCTTGTTACAATGAACTGGAAGAGAAGTGCTGATTGACCTCCTTCTCAGATCTCTGGGGGATGTTAAACCATCTCAAGTGTGGAATTAGCACAGTGCAGGGAGCGGGACAGGAGTGCGAGTGAGTGAGACTGCCAGACTCTGATTTACACCTATTCTGGGGGATGTTACCAGATGATGAACTTTCCAACCAGACCATGAACTTATTTGAACTTAATGGGTGCTTGGGGTTGGTCCCTACCTTCTGGACAAGACCTTCAAGACTTCTTTTCTTTGTATCCAACAGGAGATATTTTCAGTGTTCAGGGAGAATTGGTTGCTTTGACTTTTGTGTGCCCAGTGTGGTCTTGTCCATGCTGTCCTAGACCTAATTCATCTAATGTGGACCAGCAGTGGACAAGTCGATCTGCAAAGCATCTCCTTTCCCACTGGATCCATGTGCCGCACCTAGTCTGCATGATCTTTATTATGGTCACCCTGGGAGCTGCAAGATGGTGAAAAGTCTGTTGGAGGCAACTTTTCACCACTTAAGAGCTGCTGGTTGCCCCTGAGCAGCACCATTTTACCTGTTTGAGCAGCAGCATAGCCCAGTTCCAATAGAGTTTCAGCTGCCCACTGCACAGCACAGTGAGGTGAAAGGAAGAGAGTTAGGGTATGATTACAGAAGGCTATAACAGTCCTGATCTTGGGTTTTCATCACTGTTTCTTTCAAGGAAGAAGATGAATTTCTTGTTGAGGAGCTGTGGAATGGTTAAGGTTGGAAGGGACCTCTGGAAGTCATCCCCTCCATGCTGGAAGAACAGCAAGGAGGGGATTTTGCCCAAGGCACATCTCAGTCTCCCTGAGCTGCTTTACGAGATCTTCATGGTGGTGGCTGCTGCTCACTTTGGAAGTGGTGGGTGGAAAAAGCTTTCAGTAAGAGGCTAAGGAAGTGAAGGCAAGGAGAAAGAGGCAAAAGGAGATGAAAGGAAGGAGAAGGCAGGCCAGCATCCTCAGACAGGCACCCAAAAGTGGTCCCCATTGAGTTGCTGCTGTAGGCTCATGGATGGATAAACCCCTAGCCCCAGCCACACTAGGCACAGGCTCTAGCTGCTTGTGCCCAACCATTTAATGCTGGTCAATGCAACAGCAGCATGAAGGAACATTGGGGAGCAGGGATTTGGCAGCAGTCCTATTTCTTCTGCTAGAACATTGCATTTTGTTATTGTAATGTTGACGTTGATGAAAAACCAGAGCCATTACTGGCAACTTGCTGCTAACGTGTTCAGATTTACGCTTAATAAGTGTACGAAAAAGGTAATGGTTCTATGTGTGCAGAAAATCAGTGTTAACCCTTCCATGGTTTCATAGAGAGTGTGCATGGGGAAGGGTTTCTTTGACCCTAGCTGCAGCAACATATCATGGAAAGAGTGATAGAAAATGATTGCTAGGCTGTTTGAAGAGAGACTACAAGAGGAAGAGGGACATGGAATAGTTCAAAATAGTATTTCTTGGGTTTACAAACTGAATGACTGCTACAGAATGTCGTCTTTGGGATTCCTTGAGGTTTTCCAAAGGGGCTAGTGGATTATCTCCTGTGGAGGTTGCACATAGAATCATAGAATGGTTTGGGTTGGAAAGGACCTTAAGATCATCTAGTTCCAACCCCCTGCCATGGGCAGGGACACCTCACACTAGACCATGTCGCCCAAGGCTCTGTCCAACCTGGCTTTGAACACTTCCAGGGACGGAGCATTTACCACTTCTCTGGGCACCCTGTGCCAGCTCCTCACCACCCTCACAGGGAAGAACTTCTTCCTTACGTCCAACCTGAACTTCCCCTATTTCAGTTTGAACCCATCACTTCTTGTCCTATCGCTACAATCCCATCTCCAGGAGTTCTGCATTTGGAGCCAAATCCTTTCAGATGTATTTTGTTATTCACCACTTCACTATGTCTTGCATATGCATTTCTCTTTGCATGAGCAGCAGTACTGGTACTCAGTGGGGTGATGTGAATAATTGATTTTTTTTTACCGTCTAAAGTTTTTCCTCCTTATGGCTAATAAATATGTTTAGAATTTATCTGAAAATGGAAACAAAGAAGAGTTTGGACTTTTCATCAGGGACTGTAGCAATAGGACAAGGGCTGATGGGTTTAAACTGAAACAGGGAAAGTTCAGGTTAGATCTAAGGAAGAAGTTCTTTACTGTGAGGGTGGTGAGGCGCTGGCACAGGTTGCCTGAAGAAGTGGTGAATGCTTCATCCCTGGCAGTGTTCAAGGCCAGGTTGGACAGAGCCTTGGGCAACATGGTCTAGTGTGAGGTGTCCCTGCCCATGGCAGAAGGGTTGGAACTGGATGATCTTATGGTCCTTTCCAACCCAAACCATTCTGTGATTCTATTATTTTAAGAGTTATACTGACTGAAATAATTGAGGAAAAAACTTTTTTTCTATTTTTCTTGGTCTTTTGCAGGGTTAAATGTGGGCAAATTTTGAGAATACACAGTATTGTTTCAAAATGTCAAAACATTTCCCTCTCAAAGCTTCCAGTGGACTGCTTCAACTATGGTAAAGGCAGGAAGAACAAAAGCTTTCAGCTGAAACCAGCTTACTGAGTTTGGCATTTGTTTCTGTTGACCTAAATCAGAGTGCTTTGGCTAATAAACCAGTTGTGTAAAACATGTAATTCAGCCTTTTCTTCATCAGTTTCCTGTTGCTTCCACTTTCTCATTCTCATCAGTATTTCAGTGCCATGGGTTCTTTAGACAAATTTGAGACAAATACTTCAACCCATGTCTCCGTTTTATTTTGAAAGAAAGGGAGAAAGTCTCCGTTCAAGTACATAATAGAGTCTTTTTGATTAAGATGAAGAGCAAAATCTGGTCTGCTGCTATGTGATGAGTCATGCTAGAATGAGAAAGGGAGCAAAGTTCTGCTGAATTAAACAGCAAAAGGCCAGGTTTTGTCTCGCAACCCAATGCACAAATGGGCCTGAGAATGGGTCAGTCCTTCAGTGCATTGCACATGCTGCTGTGTTACCCATATGAAGGGATATTCTTGGTTTTACAAAGGTGCAGAGGGCAATATAATAATCTATAATAAACATTAATACCCATGCAATCCTTTTTGTCTTCTTGTGTAAGTATGGGTACAAAGCTCATTGTCACAAATCACATTACATTTGGACTAACTACACTTCTTTGGTAGCCTTACATAAGCTTCTAATTAACTTCTCTTTTAATTTCATACTTTAACAATGTCATGAGCTGTGTTGTTCTGCATGGGTGAGAGGTTGCTTTGCACATTAACAGGTCCATGAGATTATGCCTGAAATTGTCTTTGAAACAGTGAGGTATATTTTTATTCTAATTAGAAAATAGCAGTAAATGATGTTTCTCCTCTATTTCTGTCTCAGTAGATGAGGAAGGGCCGTTGCTTAGTGAATGTGCCTCTGTATATGAAAATCACAAGACTAATTCTGTAATGTTTTCCCACATTGACCATCTCACTAGTGACGAGCAATACAAGGGCTTGCCCCTGGTTTGCTCAGGGTCAGGGAACTCGGAGTGTGGTCCCAGAGAGAATCCCAGAGAGAAGGAGATGAGCCTGTGCCTTTTGTACTAGTCTTTCCTTTTCAGCGAATAACTACATAGTAGTTGTGTTACAAGAAACAGGACATTTCATCTCTTCATCAGGAACTTTAGTTGTAGGACAAGGGGTGATGGGTTCAAACTTAAACAGGAGAAGTTCAGGTTAGATATAAGGAAGAAGTTCTTTACTGTGAGGGTGGTGAGGTGCTGGAACAGGCTGCCCAAAGAAGTGGTGAATGCTCCATCCCTGGCAGTGTTCAAGGCCAGGATGGACAGAGCCTTGGGTGACATGGTCTAGCGTGAGGCATCCCTGCCTGTGGCAGGGGTTTGGAACTGGATGATCTTAAGGTCCTTTACAACCCTATGGTTCTATGATTCTATAATTCTAGGACTTGCAAATGTCAAGTGGCTGGGCAGAGGCCAATTGACTTCATTGGATGCCAGTGGCTAAAGCAATAAGGAGAGCACTCCCTTCTCCGAACCCAGTGTTAATCTCCATCAGAGTGTCACCACTATTGGTGATTTGAGTCGCATCTCTATCACTGTTCCTGTTAGATTAGTGACTGATCCCAGCCCTGGAACCTCTCTGGTACAGTGCTAGTAAGGATAATCTTATGAATTATACATATTATCTGCTAGCATCACACATTCTTACTCATATTTATTACTAACCTTTTTTCCAATATGCTTTGGGGGTCTTTTTGGTAATTGAGTTTACATTTCAGGATTCTGTTTATAGAATCCCTAATTTCATATATTTATAAAATAGTTAGGGTTAGAAAGGACCTTAAGATCATCCAGTTCCAATCCCCTGCTGTGGACAGGGACGCCTCACACTAGACCATGTCACCCAAGGCTCTGTCCAACCTGGCCTTGAACACTGCCAGGGATGGGGCATTTACCACTTCTTTGGGCAACCTGTGCCAGTGCCTCACCACCCTCACAGGGAAGAACTTCTTCCTTATATCTAAGGAAGATCTGAACTTCCCCTGTTTCAGTTTGAGTCCATCACCCCTTGTCCTATCACTACAGTCCCTGATGAAGAGTCCCTCTCCAGCATCCTTGTAGCCCCCTTCGGACACTGGAAGCTGCTCTGAGGTCTCCACTCAGCTTCTCTTCTCCAGGCTCAACAGCCCTGATGTTCTCAGCCTGTCTTCATATGGGAGGTGCTCCAGCCCCTGCTCATCCTCGTGGCCTCCTCTGGACTTGCTCCAACAGCTCCATGTCCTTTTGTTGAGGGCACCAGATCTGCACAGAGTGCTACAAGTGGGGTCTCACAAGAGCAGAGTAGAGGGGCAGGATCACTTCCTTCGACCTGCTGGTCATGCTCCTTTTGATGCAGCCCAGGATACAGTTGGATTCTGTAATAATACACAAGGAATGAAAAATACCCCCATTTACCTGGGAGTTTCCAACTGGACAACTGTGGCAAGATAATATGTTTAAAGGTTTCTGTCTTTCATTTGTAGGGATGATTTTTCTGATACCATTTCCTTGCATCACATGAACTCAATCAGCAAAAAGAAAGTAAAAAAAAAAAATCGTCTTCAATTTGTCATTAATAGCCTGGATCTTTTAAAAGATACTTTCTAAGGCAATTAGTGCTGAGTGCATTAATAAGACCAGAAGAGAGACTGATTAAGAGCTAGTTTAAAAATAAAAACAAGATTTTGTAGTTTATGTCACCAATAAATCTTTAAATAACGATGTTTCAAAAATATTTAGATTCTCCATCTTTTTTTGTTGCCTGTTTTCTCTTTGCATTTCCAGCAGCTCGGGGAGTGAGTGTAAGATTAACCTTTTCCACTTTGTTTTACAGTCAATTCCTTTGCTTTTTCACATACTGTTGCTGCTGGTGTCTGTGTTTGTATTAGAACGGGACTGCAGACTACCTTAGGAATACAGCAGTGCAAACAAGCCCTTCTTTCATTCAGGTTTTACTTATAGTCACCCGCATCAACATTAAAAAACCCCAAACCAACAAACAAAATCCAAAGCCCAGAAAGCCAACTGTATCCTGGGCTGCATCAAAAGGAGCATGACCAGCAGGTCGAAGGAAGTGATCCTGCCCCTCTACTCTGCTCTTGTGAGACCCCACTTGCAGCACTGTGTGCAGTGCTGGTGTCCTCAACATAAGAAGGACATGGAGCTGTTGGAGCAAGTCCAGAGGAGGCCACAAGGATGAGCAGGGGCTGGAGCACCTCCCATATGAAGACAGGCTGAGAACATCAGGGCTGTTGAGGCTGGAGAAGAGAAGCTGCATGGAGACCTCAGAGCAGCTTCCAGTGTCTGAAGGGAGCTACAGGGATGCTGGAGAGGGGCTTTTCATCAGGGACTGTAGGGATAGGACAAGGGGTGATGGGTTCAAACTTGAACAGAGGAAGTTCAGGTTAGATGTAAGGCAGAAGTTCTTCTCTGTGAGGGTGGTGAGGCACTGGCACAAGTTGCCCAAAGAAGTGGTAAATGCTCCATCCGTGGCAGTGTTCAAGGCCAGGTTGGATGGCGTCTTGGGCGACATGGTCTAGTGTGAGGCTTCCCTGCCCATGGCAGGGGGGTTGGAACTGGATGATCTTAAGGTCCCTTCCAACCCAAACTATTCTATAATTCTATGATACTGTGAGTCTATGTTTCTGTGACTTGGGTATCCTTTTTAAATACAGGTAGGCACCACTTTAATGCTTGTTTCTGCTATTGCTTTGGAGCATGAAGAACAGAACATTATTAGACTTTCCATCTTTGAATGAAGGAAGCAATGGGATTTGATAGGGAACTTTTGCAAATGAATTGGTATTTTCCACTACATTGCTTTATTTCAATCCAAAATGAGTTGTCTTTTGAACTCTCTCCTAATCCGCGACAAGAAAAAAACCCTAAAACCTACTTAACTGCGCCTTGGTGGTACGTCAGAATTATGCAAAACCTATTAACGTTAGCCTTCCCTTTGCTTAAAAAAGGGAGAAAAGTTCTTAATTATAGAACTATCCAACCAAAGCCACAATTCCGCACTTTTCCAGAATTAGCAACTTCTTAATCCATTGCACAGTTCTGCTCTGCACTTGCTCCTTATATTTTAAGTCTTGTTTCGCAGTTAACCATTACCTGTAATCAACGTTCGCCCACATTCTCCTGTCTGGACAAGAGCATCTCAGCCAATGTGGATATCTGTGGTGAAAGAACTGTCTGAATTCTCTTAATTCTAGATATTTGAGCAGGTGAAACCGGGCTGAGGATCCCACTAACTCATTTCCCATGGGCTGCTGAGCTTGCCTGAGCTTCATATCACTCTTAGTCATCCCTGGCAGTGTTCAAGGCCAGGTTGGACAGAGCCTTGGGTGACATGGTCTAGTGTGATGCATCCCTGCCCATGGCAGGGGGTTGGAACTTGATGATCTTAATATCCTTTCCAACCCAAACTATTCTATGATTCTATGTTGCCACGATGGGCTTTTTATTCTAGTAACAGTCTTGTGAGCCTTTGACATTTCCTTCTCCCAAATCAACAAGAGCTGCTGTTTATCTTCTTTCAGAAATCAAAAGGCAGTGCATGTGGGTTTTTTTTTTTAGTTGGTTGCTTCTGATTTTTGTTTTTTACTGCTGCTTAAAAAGGAGTAAAGGATGAGAACATTTATTTTTTGCTAGCAGTGATATGGTTTAACACAGATTTAGAGAGTATCAGGATGTATACTGCAGGCCACTGTTTACTTTGTAGCATCTTTAACAAGCTGGAGAAGAAAAGACTGAAAGCCACAAAATGTAACTCGCTGCTGGAAATTATCTGATATATTTCTGGTGTCCTTGAAAAAGCAGGGACCTTGTTAATGATAAAATAAAGTGATAGGGTACTAATGTAGTAAAGTTTTTTGGTTGGTTGGAACTTTTAAAATGAGTTAAGTGTTTTCTCCCCACACTGTGAGCTGGAAGAGGCTCTGTGAGCATTTCTGCTTCATCTCACCCCTTCTCATAGAATCATCGAATGGTTTAGGTTGGAAGAGACTTTAAAGCTCATCCAGCTCCAACCCCCTGCCACAGGCAGGGACACCTTCCACTAGAGCAGGTTGCTCCAAGCCCGTGTGTCCAACCTGGCCTTGAACACTGCCAGGGATGGGGCATTTTTTCTTTATTGGTTGATGCATCCCATCTTGTGGGTGATGCCTTATGCCAGAAGCATTCTCTAATGCTGTTTTTGATTTCCTGGGTTTCTTTGCTCCTTGTCAAGATTGTATGTGCAATCTCTCCAGGCTTTTCATCATAGCTTTACCACTGAGCCATGAAATCTGCCTTCAGAGGCACCTCTCCACTTGCCCCCGATGGGAACAGAATCAATGTGTGTGTCTCAGGCTTTTCTCTAGAGAGAACTTCTTCTTTTGGTGGGCTACTTGGATATTTCTCTTGCTTGAACTGTGGATGGGTTTGGGAGACTGTTTTTGTTGACTATTGCTGTGCGAATGTTGGAGATGTACCCTCTGGGACATGGATCCGAAGTGGTTTGGCAAAGCTGAACAATGTGTTGACAAACACGGCTGCAAATCTCCTTGGCCAGGCTTCCTGTATGTGAGCTGATACACTGGCACTGTCTACAGTCATGCTCTCATGGATACACAGGGTGAGCTGCAGGGCTGAGGAGATAACAGCATTAGCTGTGCACCTAGAGTGTCTTGTTGCTTTCTTAGTTAGCAGTTTCTTATTAGCATATACGCTAAAGAAAGAAGCAAAAGAGAATAAAAACATCTTAACTAGAAATAATGCAAAGCAAATCTCATTGAATCTTGATTGCACTTTAAAGAGATCCCTAATCTTAGAAACATAGAATGGTTTAGCTTGGAAGGGATCTTAAAGCTCATCCAGTTCCAACCCCCTGCACGGGCAGGGTCACCTTCTGCTAGAGCAGGTTGCTCCAAGCCCTGTCCAACCCAGCCTTGGACACTGCCAGGGATGGGGCAGCCACAGCTTCTCTGGGCACCCTGTGCCAGTGCCTCGCCACCCTCTAATGTTTCCTGCTGTTTCTAATGCTTCCTTTTCTCTGTGAACCGCTTCTTGGGTGGACACAGATTTGTATTTTTGTAGCTGAGGATTTGATGTTGTGTTTGGATTTAGGAGGTTTCCTTCATGGTAGGGCAGGAAAGATTGGAATATGGCAAAGCACCCCTGGGTATAATGTTCCATCCTTAAGAAAGAACTTCTCTTTTGGCTGATTTCAAGTGGAAGGGCACTGATTGCATGCAACTCCTTTCCTCAGCTATGTCATGAAGGAGATAATGTCTTAATTCTATATATTCTTTAGTTTCTGAGATTGACTTTCACTGCAAGTTAATACTCACCCTTTACCTTCCCTTGGTTTCTGTAAGGGATGGTTCTCCATGCCTGGGCTGTCCCTTGCGATGCTTCTTGTGCCACCAGAGCACAGACACTTGCCAAGCCACTGAGTTTTGGTCCCACTGCCCTAAATCTCACCTGCATGGGAAACTTGTCTGAACAGCCTTTTTCCTTGTCTTAGGCTTTCCTTGGCATACGCTCTGTAGTTATCATTCCCTTCACAGATATATACTTGTCCATTCATTGAATTTGGGCCCTGCACTTGGCTTAGAAATTATAAAATCTCTGTCTTCTGTGGTCAACTTGCTATAGCTGTGGTAAATCATAGAATCGTAGAATGGTTTGGGTTGGAAAGGACCTTAAGATCATCCAGTTCCAACCCCCTGCCATGGGCAGGGACACCTTACACTAGACCATGTCGCCCAAGGCTCTGTCCAGCCTGGCCTTGAACCTTCCACCCTGTGCCAGCACCTCACCACCCTCACAGTAAAGAACTTCTTCCTTATATCCAACCTGAACTTCATTCTGTTAAAGTAGATGTGGGTTTTTTTCTCTCATTTTCTCTCTATTTTTTCTGCTAATGTGTCTGGCGAGGAAGTGAGGTGGGAGTAAGGTACTTCTTTAGTGCAAGACTGGGGTGAGAGACCTGCTGGCTTCTCAGTTTTCCCTTGGGTACAGGAGGCAGGTACTTCACTACCTAAATGCATCTCCCTTTCAGATGGGTGGAACGAAATGGGTTCTTCCAGCTGAGATGCCTTCAGGTAAAGCTTCATTTCTAAACCCAGGAAATTGTATTTTGTATGTTCAGGAGAACTTGGCCAAACCAAGAAGGTTATTCCGAATGAAAATGAAGAGGAGTTTGTGTTAATGCAAACAGCAACCCCGAGTTAACCCACATGTAATTGAGTTCTTGAATACACTGACCCCACTGTGTGAGAATGAGCGTTGAGAGAGGATTGATGCAAACACTGGCTTCATCCCATTTATTCAGTGTGTAACCCCCTCAGTGCCCCCTCGGTGTGCTGTGGCCATGCTGAGGACACCCAGGTCTTTTGTACAAGTCACTGCACAGATCTGTAGCAAAGAGCTTCAGAGCATTGCCATGTGCAGCAGCATCACGTTTTGCAGTGCTGATGAAAAGCATGTTGCCTGATGAGTGTGATTTTTGCTTACATTTCCCTCCATCACTTATTTCACTCAGACTTCAACAGGAGGAAATAAAAACCTCCTCAGCTTGCATGCCAGGAGCAACTTTGCAACATTAGACATGATGCTGCTTCTCTTATTCCTTTCCATTTCCGTTTCTAATTTAAGCTCTTTTCCTTGAGGAAAGAAGCCGTGTCCAAACATGGTCTTAGCCAATCCTTTCTACCTTGGTATTTGTTGAAGCTTTCTTGATCAGTTTCAACAGCAGAGCAGAGGTCATGAGGGTAAATGAGGTTCCTGTGGCTGAAGAGCAAAACAGTAGTCTCGCTGTAAGAGGCCTAGGGTTGATATGAAGCATGGGATCAGACACTGGAGATGCAAAGGGAAGAGTATCCTGGAAAGCTGTTGAGTACTGGTAACTAAAGAACTTTTCCGAGGTGGGTGTAGGTGGTGGTGCATTCACCAGTTCTTCCTTGTCTGTTTTCTGTAACATTTTCTTTTTCCCATGATAATCTGCTTCTTTGCCTTTACTCTTTCTTTTTCCCTTTTGCCTCCTTCAGATTCTTTCATCTCTTCATTTTTCTGTCAGTTATGGAAGAACTCAAATAAAGACATAAATTTAGCATTCTGCTTCAGAGCAAATCTCTTATTCCTCATCCAGCAGCCAGAAATCAATGTTTTTCTCTCCCTTGAGTTCATTTCCCAGTGCCAGAGGCATATGGCTCTTGTGGATTGTAGTCTTCAATAGACACTTGGATTGCATAGGTCAACGCTATGAAAAGCCTTCAAGGGGGAAATTGATGCTTTGCAATGGCTCCATTGGACCTGAGAACAGAACAAGGTTCTTGATGGGTGAGAACTTACCCATTCAGCTGGGTTGTGAAGGGATCAAGCTACAGAGCAGAGTGCAGTTGTGCTTAATCCTTACTGGTAGAGTTCAACTGAGGATTTGGGGTGGATGGTTTGAAGCCATAGTAAGCAGGTTGCTTCCTTACCTCAACTTTACTCCTTGCAAGAGTTTCATGGTATAAAAGAGTTTCGATTCCAAGTAACTTTCTGCTGGAAATTTCCTCAGCAAAGGATGGTGTTATAACTTCCATTAAAGCTTTCAAAGGGGCAAAGATGCAGATGTGGGAAATCTGTGACTGTCTCGTACAGAACACAGACATAGCTCTTTGTGGTGCACTGGGGATAAAAGCGTTACAGTTCGAGGTGTTGAGCTGCTTTGCTACAGCCACATTAAGTATTGTAAGTAGAAAGATTGAATGCTCGTCCTGGTTTTCCTCCTTTTCCTTTTTACTGGAGTTACTGTAATTCTCACCTCTTCATTTCTGCAACTTGAGGTATTTTGGGTTTGCTGCAAAATTGAGTTCACGGGGGGAATTGACTTCACCTGGCTGCAGAAAAGCCATTAGGAGATTCAAATTAGTGTGAAATAATTAATAGGCAAGGAAGATTAACAGGGGGAACACAGGCAGTTTTCATTAACATTAAGTGAAAGGATGTTCCTGTAGATACCTTTACCATGCATGTTGTCCTAGACCTTTAGCTATTCCCTTTGGACATTAATTATATCCAGATCACTAGAGAGAAGACCTTATAAGCCTGCTCAGGCTTTGCATTTACATTTCGTCTTGAAGAGGAACTGAAAGGCATTTCTGCTTGCCAGCTTGCTCAGATTCCTCCTTCCCCTGTTGTCGGTGGTGGTTGGAGCTAATGCCTGTCACAGCGCCTTGAGAGCCCCAGGGGTGCCCACATGCATCAACAGGATCTTCTCCATCCTGAGCAGGATGGGGGGCAGCAGACCACGAGTTCACAGGTTATATTTTGCTCCAAGCACTGATACCACATCAGTCCACTGGCCAGTCCTCAACCAGAGTGTCTCCCATAGGCAGAGGTGTGATGAATTAGAGATTGGAATTGCACTGAAGCATGGAAAACACTGGACTAATGGTTGCAAAAATCAGGTGTAAGGCTCATACGGTTATCAACCACTCTCTACAGCTACCCGAAAGGAGGTTGTAACAAGGTGTGTGTTAGTCTCTTCTCCCGGGTAAGAAGTGATAAGACAAGAGGAAACGGCCTCAAGTTGTGCCAAGGGACGTGTTGATTTGATATGAGGAAAAACATCTTCACCAAAAGGGTTGTCAAACATCGGAACGGGCTGCCTGGGGAAGTGGTGGAGTCACCATCCCTGGAGACATTTAAAGAACTTTAAGATGTGGCACTTGGGGATAGGTTTTAGTGGTGGACATGGCAGTGTCAACTCACCACACTAAAGTTGCATAGTTCCTTAAGACCACATTTGCAGCTAAGCTCTCCCATTGCAGTTGGCCAGAGCGTGTGTGAACACACTTTGCTTTAGAAAATCATGTACTGATAAGCTTATGCTTTACATTCGTTGCACATACCCGGGTGTCTGTACAGCTTTCAAGTCAAAAGAAAGAAGAATTAATGAAGACAATATCAGAAAAGTCAGTGTTAGCTGCTGCTGTTGTAGCAATTGCAATAAATACAACACATCATCACTATTTGCTAGTGGAGAAGGTTGAGCTGGTAGCAGTTGGGTTGTCCTGTCTCCTGCCAAGGGGATTCTGCAAATGAGGAAAATAAATGAAAACTGTAAAAATGGCTTTGGAAGTGTCCCGTTGAGGAAGCAAAGGAGAAACAATTTGCACATAGGATTCTGTAACATACTCCACTGCAAAACCTTCACAGCTCTCAGGACCCATAGTGTAAGTGACAGTCATCTTTACCCAGCTGCGGTCCAGAACTCTATTAGTGTTGGGGCATGCAAAGGATTTGCTGGATATCAGCAACCTCATGTTCCTTCTTGGGAATCATAATATTTCAGCATCACTTGATGTAGTCAGAGATGTTTAATGTTTTATCAGACGCAAATGTGCTTCACATTCACTTCCCTGTGCAGTCGCAGTGTGTCTTCACTTCGCTTGGCACTACAGATGCATTTCTGCTTTGCTTTCTGCTGCTGTTTTTAAATTGTTTTACTTGTCTGCTTGAACTGAATCCTCCATGAATAGTTACAACAGCGCTGCTTGATGTGTTGAAGCTTGAAATTGGAGCAGTTAAAACTCCTTGTAACTCTTTGCTTTGCTTTTCTAGAACAAAAAACAAAACCAGAACCAGCAATAGGCTATAACGTGAAATTAAAGTCCAGGGGCAGGAAGCTGCAAGCCTCATTCAATTCAATGCAGTTTTCTCCTATAAACCGTTCTCCAGGCGTTGCATTTTCAAACAGTTTGAAAGTTCTGGACAAACCCTGCATCTATCTTTGTTTTTTCATGTAATTTTCACTTGTTTGAGGTGTGGGGGTGATACAGAGCTTTCTGTTGGGTATTTATGGATTGAGATTTCAAGCCTTTGAAGGGGGCCTATAAGGATGCTGGAGAGGGACTGTAGTGATAGGACAAGGGGTGACGGGTTCAAACTGAAAGAGGGGAAGTTCAGGTTAGATATAAGGAAGAAGCTGTTCACTCTGGGGGTGCTGAGGCACTGGAACAGGTTGCTCAGAGAAGTGGTAAATGCTCCATCCCTGGCAGTGTTCAAGGCCAGGTTGGACAGAGCTTTGGGCAACATGGCCCAGTGTGAGGTGTCCCTGCCCATGGCAGGGGGTTGGAACTGGATGATCTTAAGGTCCTTTCCAACCCTAACTATTATATGATTCTATGATATCTCACAGTCCTCTTGCATTTGACTAAAACAGATATGCTCTGGCTTAAAAAGTTAAGTATTTGTATACCTTCAGTGTATGATCTTCACACATTGCTGTGTTGTGTTTTAGCTCTTTTCCATTAGGGAGATACCATACAGGGTGAGCAGATGGGTCTCCCCATGGCCGCACAGGGGAGGTTGGATAAATCTCACCCTCACAAATTAGCATCTGAATTTCTGGGTAGCTTTTTACTTTATGGACCAACTCTGGACACACAGTGTTGCTTGGTGTTTCTTTCTCATGGTGTTGCAGGGACTTCAAATTGCAGCCATGCATAGTCCATGCAATGAAATTGGTGGGTTTTTTCCTACCCTTTGCAAAATTTGGGATATTTCATCTTTGCTTTTGAGGTGATTTTGGCGTTTTAAATGACACCTGCTTGATGCTGTGAATCTGCAGGATCATGCCCATGTGTGAACATGCTGAAGTCTGCAGTCCCTATTATTTGGGGGGTTTAATGCAATGCTGATCCTAGTTGGGTGCTTACAATTGAAGACTTGAAGGAGTTTCTAAGTCTTTGTTCGGCTGCATCATGGTTCATCTGAGGCTTCGTTCATCAAAGTACTAAAGTGTGTATGGGCTCAGGGTCAATGGACCAGGCTAAATTCAGTATTGCTAAAGAAATAAAGGAAATAAAGAGATAAATAAACCCTTCTCTGTCCTCTAAAACCCCCTACCCATTCAAAAAACCTGTATCACAAAATATATGCACCACTGCTCTCAGCACATGCTGAGAAATTTAGCCAAGCTGAAGCCGTGTCCTGGCCTCCCATCCTCCCATATTACTAAAAGTGTGTTGGTGCACTGAAAATTCAAGGAAAACCTGCCAAACTGGGGTCAGCACAGTCTGTAAAGCTCTAAAAATCTTATCCTGGGCTGCTCTTTTGTCAGTGATTTAATGAAAGCTGGATCTTATTAGTAACAAGTGCAATTCCAGGGGGACAAGTAAGCCCAAGCTAATTTCTTGTGTTATATAGCCTCATAGATAAAGCAAAGGAAAGGAGTGTCGGGGACAGCTGATTTAGGAGGAACTGCAGGAAGAGAAGAGTGGGAAAATCTCTAGCAATGATCCCCTGTGCATTTGGATTAAACACTATTTAATGCCCTGGATTTGTGTCAACCTGACAGACTGATCCAAGACTTTATTTACGGCTGTTCCAGGGCCAGATTGTCTCATGTGAGTGCTGCTGGGGGTGAGATGTGTGAGAAGCAGTGGAAAATCCCCTGACGGTGCTTTTGGGATGTGGAGCTTGTCCTCAAGCGCTGGGAGATGCATCCTGAGGACTAACCTGAGCAGTGCATCTAGTGGGCTTCTTGCTTTGTTCAGTGTTCATGGTTTTTGCCATGCTCCATTGCTGACTTTAAGCTTTTCCAAATGCAGGTTGGGTGCTTGGTGTTTTAACAGCTTCATAGAATCATAGAATATCAGGTTGGAAGGGACCTTAAAGATCATCTGGTCCAACCTTTCTAGGCAAAGCATGACCCAGGTTAGATGTCACAGCACCCTGTCCAGATGAATCTTAGTAGTGTCCAACACTGGGGAGTCCGAAACTTCCCTGGGGAGATTATTCCAATGGCTGATTGTTCTCATTGTGAAAAGTTTCCTCTTGTGTCCAACTGGAATCTTCCCAGGAGTAACTTGTGCCCATCACCCCTTGTCTTTTCCATGTGACTCCTTGTAAAAAGGGAGTCTCCATCTTCTTTGTAGCCACTCTTTAAATACTGGAACATGGTGATAAGGTTTCCCCTGAGCCTTCTTTTCTCAAAGCTGAACAAACTCAGTTCTTTCAGCCTTTCCTCATACAACTTCCCAGTCCTTCGATCATCTTCGTGGCCCTTCTCTGGACCCTCTCCAGCCTGTCCACATCTGAGGTCCAAAACTGAACACAGTATTCCAAATGTGGTCTGACAAGCGTTAAATAGAGTAAATGACATCTTTATCTCTGTGGTGATGCCCTTATTGATGTTCCCCAGCATTGTATTGGCTTGTTTTGCTGTAACTGCTCACTGCTCACTTATACTGAGCCTGTTGTCCACCACACACCAAGGTCCCTTTCCATAGAGCTTTTCCCTAGCCAAGTAGATCCCAATCTCTGCTGCACTCTTGGATTGTGTTTACCCAGCTGCAATACTTTACACTTACACATTTAACCAGGGAAATCTGTTTGAGGGATGCAGAATATGTCATAGTTGCAGTCTACTGACTTGAATATATGAATCGTAGCTACTGTGTAGTGTGTTGAGTGGACAAACCCTTTGGTGCTTTTGGACTTGACCAATGTTTCAGGTAGAGCAGCTTCTGGGAAACCTGTAAAAGATGATCCAGATGGGAGGCAGAATAGGGCTAAACCATGGGTAAAGCTGCTGCCATAAGGCTGACGCCAAAGAGATCTGTATCAGAGAGTGCTTTTTCTGGTGACTGTTGCCCATCAAAACCCAAATGCCTGTTTAAAGCTTAAGAGATGTATCCTTCCTCTGTAATATAGCCCAGTCCAACCTCATGTTGCTGCTTCTCTGGGGATGATGGAGCTGTGGAGGAGCTCAGGAGAGTTTCAGGGGGTTTAAAGTTGGGAAATGAAACTAGCAAAATAACCCTATACCCCCCAAACCTCAAACTCCCCAAACATGCAAATCCTCACTTCAGTGTTTTCTTTGTAGAGCAGATTTGGGCACCTTGGCCAAAGTAAGATCTTGGGAATGTAACAGAGAAGCCTTCTGAGCAGTGGCTATAGTAATTCTTGACACTGGCTCATTGCTCCTTGCAGTTGGGCTATCAGGAAGAAATAGGGAGAAGGAAAACCTCTCTTAGGGGCTGGAAGATGAATGCATGGAGGACCCAAAACCTTTGAGTCCATGGAGCAGTTGCACTCTGGTCACTGCTTTCTTCTGTTTTTTGAAGGCAGAACCTACTCGTATGCCTTTTTACTCTGGAAAACAATGGTTAACCATGCTGTTGTGTTTGTGGTTTCTCATTCATTTGTGGGCTCTGATACTCCAAGTTGATAAATGAGCAGAAATTGTTTCTATCCTAATTGCTAATAATTCCTACGAATGCTGTCTCAATCCATATAGGCTCTATCTGCTGTGCTGCAGCAGCAGCTCTACTATCCTGATGGTCCTGGAGTATGTATTTGCCTGTCCAGTGCAAGTTGCATGATGAGACACTGTGTAAGGCTGCGTCCACATACTAGGGCTAAACTTCTGCAGCGAGGAGGAACGTGCACCCCCCTGCAAAGGATCAGTAGGGACGGAAGCCCCTTTCAAAGTGATGGGTGTTCTCCAGTATTAATACATCTTCTCTCTTTTTGTCTTCACAGCTACCCAGATTGATCCCAGTGAACTACAGGAACTTTTTCAAGAGACTTCAGCCAACGTCTTCCGAATCAACTCCAATGGTGCGTATAATGAAAGGTTTCCTAGTCAATTGTGTGCTGTCCTGCTGATGACTCATGTGCATGTACACAGTGTACGGCAGCTCCTGTTGTCAGGGAGCAAATATTAATGCGGTTTCGCTGCTGCTGCATCTCACGAGCACCAGCACATGTCCAATACCCCGTTTTTTTGTACGATGTAAAAATATTCCACCATATGTTCCATTAAACAGGCACAGATCTATTTGAATCCTTGGTGAGACCACATCCTTTTCTATTTTTAATTGTGTCATCTGTTACAATAGGGAGTTAGAGCGCAGAAAGGTGGAACCAGCCAGACTCGTTTCCTAATGTGTTGCAGCACTACAGCATTCAGAGCCTGTCACATGAGCTTGCAAAGCATCTATCTCCCTTATAAAAACATCAACACCAAAGCTCTTCTGTTATTCTTCGCTCTGTAGATGGAGCAGAGATGCTATTCCTGCTCATGTCTCCCTGAACTGTGTGCTTCCCTCCTTTGGAGACATGCTCTGGCTCATCAGCTCTGTTGGGTTGGATGTATTTTGTTGATGGATATAAACTAACATTGCTGAATGATAGCTCATGGCATTCTATCCCAGTTCTAAAATACACAACTGTCAGACAAGGATCTAAAATTATCGGGTGCTGATTTTATGGTGAACCTTGAAATTGCTTCTGAATTATCTGGACAGCTTCCCTGTCTGTTCTGCTTGGTGTCTGTAGGGATTGGGTGACAGAGAGGCCTGGCTTAGGTGTAGGGAAAGGATCTTAGTGCCTCTTTATTTCTGTCATTATTGGTTGGAACTGGATGATCTTAAGGTCCTTTCCAACCCAAACCATTCTATGATTCAATGACAAGATCCGCCCCCCTTCAGCCTTTTCTTTACCAGGCTGAAGAGTCCCAGTCCTCTCAACCTTTCTTCACAGAGATGCTCCAGACCCTTAATCATCTTTGTGGCTATTTCCCGGACTGTCTCCAGTATGTATGTCCATGTCTCTCATACTCAGGAGCCCAGAACTGGGCACAGGACTCCATATGTGGCCTCACCAGTGTTGAGTAGATGGGAAGGATCACCTCTCTTGACCTCTTGGCAATGCTCTGCCTAGTGCAGCCCAGGAAACCATTTGCCCTCTTTGCAGCAAGGGCATATAGCTGCTCATGTTCAGTGTGATGACGACCAGGATCCCCAAGTCCTTTTCCCTCAGAAACCTCTGGTTTTGTGGCCACTGTGGCAGCTTGAACCTCCCAACTGTGATCATTAGTACTTGGCTTACACATGGGTGTATAGCCCTATTATAACACACAGGAATACCTGTATTAGCAGATAGCTGGTTGCTCCAGCACTAATAGTTTTACTTTGAAAATGGTAGTGATGAATGGTAGTGGCACTTCTGCTACCAAACCAAAGGCTCAATGTGAAGTTTTACAAACTGTTTGCAAATCTATGTGTGCTATTAATATCCAAACTAGCCAGGTTAGGGATGACTTGATGCATCTCTGTGCTGGAATCACAACTCCTGCTGTCATGGAGTTTATCCTGAGGAAACCTTGGTGCATCCTTTCGAAATGCTACGATCCAATTTCTATTTTTATTCCTCATTAGAATTCCATTAATCCATTCAATTACATTTTGAGCAATTTCGGGGGGCCTTTGTTTCTCCTCTCGAGATGGTATAGAGTGTGCGATGAAGTGCTTTCTGTTAAGGGTTGCCAGCATTGAGTGCTCTGTGAAGCAGGTAATGACAATGTCGGTACTTAAAACTATCTTGCAAAATTGGAGAGGGTACAGAGAAGAGCTGTGACAACTGTTTGAAGTCTGAAAATGAGACTTTCAAATGCATGCCATCTGAACTTCTGTTTCAGACATCTAAGAGGACTTGATCATGGTATGTAAGTACCTCTCTGGGAAGAAAGGCATCAAATAGATAGCATAGGGCTCATTAATCTAACATTCTCACGCATAACGAGATCAGGAGATAGGAGTCAAAGCTAGACAAATTCAATCCTTCTGTATGAAGATAACTAGCCATTAGAACTCCTTATTGTGGGGACATGATGGATTTGGCATGGCTTCCAACCTTTAAATCAAGATTTGAATGTCTTTGTATAAGATATTCTTTAGCCCAGCTACAGTCTTGACGTAGGAGGGATGGGACCAAATTTTATGGTAGGAAATCTGATGGGATAATCAGAATTGCTCTCTCTGGCCTTTAAAATCTATGAATCTATGAATGTATAATGCTTTTTAAAGTGCTTTTACATTGAAGAAATGCCCATAAGATACTCAACTGTTGTTGCTCAGTTCACCACCCATATTATTTTTCATCTGCTAAGGTCAGATTCATTCAGTTTCTGTGTGGCTTTTTCATAGCCGTTACCCCAGAAGTGGGTACAGCTTTTCAGCAGATGAATACTGAGTGTACTGCTGATGGGAAGAGCTAATCCACGTTAGGTAAAGAACTTTGTAGGGTTCTAAAATGGGAAAGGATGCCCATGATCCTTTCTGCCCTCTACAGCTGTACCATATGGTCTCATCAGGAAACTCAGCAAGCTCTTTCTCAGAGCATGTAGCTAAAGTCAATGCTGTTGTTATGAGTATCACCACACACGCGGCTGAGTGGCTGCATTGCAGATGCTCACCAGATGATGGTTTGTACTCCTCTTGTGCTGGGCATGGTGTGTTGAACATCCCACAGGGTTGCATTAATCCAATCACAGCTCCTCCTTTCCTTCTTTTCCTGCCTTGCACCAGCCTCTTCGGGGTTTTCTAGGTTCCCCTAGTTGTGTTTGGAGGTCAAATCACACACTTGAAATGCTTTTCTCCCTCTTGGGATGCTAGAGATGTCACAAGCTCCCCATAGAATCATAGAATAGTTAGGGTTGGAAGGGACTTTAAGATCATCTAGTTCCAACCCCTCTGTCATGGTTTCTGTTGGTTAGAGTCCCAAAATGCCAAGTTGTGGGCAGTCTCAGCTATATATTTTCTGTCTTTCAGTAATGACTATTTTTAATGAAGCAAGAAGTCAACTTTGTACTGGGATTTTAAAACACTGTTGGTTTTTATTGAGTATCTCTATAGTAGTAATAAACACTGCATGCTTTGTTCCTCTTTGCTCTCCTTACTCTCTCTACAGAAGTCTAAGCCTTTGGGGTGATTTAAATTCTTCTTGTGCAGTCCAGGACTTGCCTCCTGACCCAGGGGGATCTTTATAGCTCTGTATGACTGATCTCACATACATACCTCCTGCTCTATTTTCCTGCTATGAAAATGGAAATCTTCCTCATGTGTTGAATAAAAATCATAGCCAGGACAGTTGATACTGTTTTATAGCTACAGGTTGGGCAGAGAAGAGGTTCAGAGCAGCCCTGCAGAAAAGGACTTGGGGGTGTTTGTTGACGAGAAGCTTAACATGAGCCGCTTCAGTGTGCGCTTGCAGCCCAGAAAGCCAACCGTATCCTGGGCTGCACCAAAAGAAGCATGACCAGCAGGTCAAAGGAGGTGATCCTGCCCCTCTACTCTGCTCTTGTGAGACCTCACTTGGAGTACTGCGTACAGTTCTGGTGTCCTCAACATAAAAAGGACATGGAGCTGTTGGAGCAAGTCCAGAGGAGGGCCACGAGGATGAGCAGGGGCTGGAGCACCTCCTGTATGGAGACAGGCTGAGAAAGTTGGGGCTGTTCAGCCTGGAGAAGAGAAGCTGTGTGGAGACCTCAGAGCAGCTTCCAGTGTCTGAAGGGGGCCTATAAAGATTCTGGGGAGGGATTCCTTGTCTGGGACTGTAGTGGTAAGACAAGGGGTGATGGGTTCAAACTGAAACAGGGTTAGATATAAGGCAGAACTTCTTTCCTGTGAGGGTGGTGAGGCACTGGCACAGGGTGCCCAGGGAAGTGGTAAATGCTCCATCCCTGGCAGTGTTCAAGGCCAGGCTGGACAGAGTCTTGGGCGACATGGTCTAGTGGAAGGTGTCCTTGCCTGTGGCAGGAGGTTGGAACTGGGTGATCTTAAGGTCCTTTCAAACCCAAACTATTCTATGATTCTATGATTCTATGTGCTACTGGATCACTTTCCTGCCAGGTCGTGAACTTACAGGCTTTGCGTTTATGCCATCTCATATGAAAGTGCCCTGGATATAGGGAGATCATTCTTATTCTTTGTATCTTCTTTCTTTCCCTGATTCTTTGGGAGCTGTTCCTTTGAGCACAAGAATAGTGCTTTGACTTATGCAAGTCTTAAGTTTGGTGGGTTTTTTGTTTAGTTGCTTTTTCCTTTCAGGGAGAAAAAAAACAACCCCAAAACACACAAAAAGAAGCTGAAATACTGGATGAATGTGTCTTATTGATGGCTTTTTTCCTACTTACTTTTATGAAGGTTTTGCATCAGTGTAAAGCTTTGAGCTGCCTCTCAGTGAATGCCTCATAAATAGGTAAAATAAATCACAGTCGTAAAGAGGTTGGTTTGGTGCATCTTCTCTAAAGGGCTGATCAGTGAAGGATATACTACAGGAATCAGACCTGTTCTGGCCGGATGCAGAACCTGAGTGCTCTAATGGGTCTGTTCCCTCTCTAATTCCTGTTCCTTGCTCATTAATGACTCCCCGTGACAGGTTGATGCCATGTGCAGTCCCATTACCTTGATGTGAGAGGCTGAGCAGAGGGTTTCTCAGCAGCCCTCAGGTGTGATTAAGTCTCCGCTGCCATCCATAAGAGGTTTGTACTCCCCTATTGATTTTAAGGATTGCAGTGGCATAGATGACTGGTACCAAACTCTTGGTTTATGTAAATCAGTGCAACTGCAACAGCAGTGATCTCTCTGAATGTGCCTCATCCTGGAGGAACAACATATGCCTTTGAAAAATTAAGTGTATGAGGCTTTTAAAATGAGTCTTTTAACAGTGGCTTCACAGCATCTCTCCAGCACAGCTTTGCATCTTGCTCTGTTGGTAGAGTTACTGCTTACATGGTCAGAACTGGTAACTTGAGGGGGATATTCCACACCTAGCACAGGAACTACACAGATTTTGATAGAGCGATTCTTGGTCAAAGCAAGTTAGATTTACCCCAAAATAGATCAGTCTTCTCAAGACCCAGGAAACTCAAGTTGAAGTCTCAGTCCTACTATTTCCCAGGTAAAAGCCATATAAATGCCAGCCTTTGACTGTTCCAGAATGCATACCTTGTTCTTTTCAGATAACTGAACTTTATGTAAGTGTGTAAATATTATGCTCGGATTAGAATATTAGGTAAAGTTTTAGGATAGGGTCTTAAACTTGACTAACTTTCTCACCTGACTTACAAGTGCATTCTTGCATTCCTGCCATGCAGGTCTCTTTGCATTCCTGTCTCAGATTCTTTTCCCTTTATGTGTGCTTTCCAAACTGTTTAACAAATGTGAAAGCCCTTAGATTTGCCTCGCTGTGAAATGGTGTGAAGCCTTGAACAGGTTTGTGCAATAGGCAGACTGCTTCCTTCTCCAGTCTTCTCAAAGCAGTATCAAAGGTCTGTGGTAGTTTTGCAGAGAACTGTCTAAGATCTTTCTTCCATCAACCTCATCTTTATTAGGAGGAAGATGCTGGCAGAGTAGCTTTCACTTTGAATTATCCCAACTTTGCAATTCAGGTTAAAAAGGTGCCTTGATGCTGTAGCTGCTGTTTTCCCCTGTGGAGTTGCACATGGCATTAACATGTTTTTAGAGTTTCAGTGTCTATGTAAGTGCTTTCTCTATACTGACTTGTTGTCCCTTCTCCAAGGACCACACTCTGCTTTGTTCTGAAGGGCTGATGTGCCCAGGAGTATTTTTAGATGATGCAAAGTTTTCCCTTTGAAACAGACAGTGTATAGATTGCACGAGGGATTGATTTGTTAGGATTGCAGAGGGAGGAAGAGAGTGAATTACAATGTCTGTGAGATCTCTGCAGGATCAATGCTGTTCTCCTGGAGAAGCAAATGGTTATTAGTGAAAACTTGCAATTTATTCTTTAAAACATTATCCATCCAGCAAAGGATAATAATTACTAGCTCAGTTATAGACAGTTCCTTGAGGCTTTATCGTACTGAAACACCAAACCATACACTACAATCTGTTATTAGAATCAGGCTGGTTTGGGTTGGAAGGGAGCTTAAAGCTCACCCAGTTCCAACCCCCTACCACGGCCAGGGACACCTTCCACTAGAGCAGGTTGCTCCAAGCCCCTGTGTCCAACCTGGCCTTGAACACTGCCAGGGATGGGGCAGCCACAGCTTCTCTGGGCACCCTGTGCCAGCACCTCAGCACCCTCACAGGGAAGAACTTCCTTAGATCTAATCTAAATCTACCCTCTTCTAGTTTAAAGCCATTATGGAGGAATAGAGTGATGGAGGTTTTTCATGCTGTTAACAAGGAGTCGTATCCCATCCATGAGATGATGGGAATCATATCCCATCATCTCATGGATTCACCATTTACGCATCTAAGGGACTCAGATTATCTATTTTGGGGTAACAGCCATTGCTAGATGTTGTCCCCTTTGTGTCATGAGTTACTTGTCCAAATACTACTTCATTGTATCATTTAAAAACTAAAATTAAATGCCAAACAGCTGAACAAAAATGCAGTATTATTTTCTCTGCAAAAGTGTACTACTTCTTTATCTTCTCTTTCTCTGCTTTTGACAGTGACCTCTCTGGAAAGAAGCCTTCGATCTCTGGGGACCTCAAACGACACTCAAGAGCTGCAGGATGGACTGTGAGTTTCTTTTGAATTATTGCAGATCTCTCTTTGTCCCAGCCTTTTCACTCTTTTCCTCATCTATCCTCACCCTATCTTCTCTCCTTCTTTTATAACTGGACATCTTTTTGGCCTTTCTGTCAATGATTAATGATGGTAGGATGTGCATTGATCGTATCCAGCTTTGCTTGTGCTGGTTTCAGGTGACAGAGAATGGTAGGTAGATAACAGAAAATGATGGGCCACAGTGAAAGAAGGTTTTGTGTGGCTCTGTATGTGTTGCTGGTTTTAGTTGGTCATTGTTTTTTGTCACTGGGGGGGGTATTTGTTTTTAATGTGAAATCAGAGTAGGATGCTGTGCTGGTTTTGGTAGGGGTCATTAATTGTCTTCGTAGTAGCTTGTATCAGGCTGTGGTTTGGATTAGTGCTGGAAGCAGTGTTGATAACATGGGGATGGGTTTGATATCGCTGAGCAGTGCTTACACAGTCAAGACCTTTCCTGCTCCTCACACCACCAGCGAGTAGGCTGGGGTTGCACAAGGAGTCGGGAGCTGACCCCAACTGACCCAAAGGATATTCCATTCTTTATGAGGTCATGCTCAGCATATAAAGCTGGGGCAAGAAGAAGGAAAGGGGGTGAGTTCAGAGTGATGGTGTTTGTCTTCCCAAGTCGCCGTTATGCATAATGGAGCCTGTCTTGGAGATGGCTGAACCCCTGCCTGACCATGGCAAGTAGTGAATGAATTTCTTGCTTTGCTTTGCTTGTGTGCGTGGTTTTTGCTTTGCTTATAAAACTGTCTCAGTGCATGAGTTTCCTCACTTTTACCCTTCTGATTCTCTCCCCTATCCCATAGGGCAGGAGTGAGCAAGTAGCCGTGTGGTGCTTAGTTGGGGTTAAACCATGACAGATATTTATAGAATTGTAGAATCATAGAATAGTTTAGGTTGGAAAGGACCTTAAGATCATCCAGTTCCAACCCCCTGCCATGGGCAGGGACGCCTCACACTAGACCATGTAGCCCAAGGCTCTGTCCAACCTGGCCTTGAACACTGCCAGGGATGGGGCATTTACCACTTCTCTGGGCAGCCTGTTCCAGTGCCTCACCACCCTCACAGGGAAGAACTTCTTCCTTATATCCAATGTGAACTTTCCCTGTTTCAGTTTGAATCCATCACCCCTTGTCCTATCACTACAATCCCTGCTAAAAAGGTCGTGTAGCTTTTTTCTCCCCCTCCCCATTACACTTTGCCAAAGACCATTAACCCAAGAGAAAAAAGAAGAGAGAAGGAGCAGTAAGATATTTTATAGGTGGAGAAGTGTGTTGTGGTGTTGAAACCTGCATCACACGGCACAACATAGAGAAAATGAAACTTCAGCTTCACTTGCAATAGATACAGTTCATTAAGCTCTCTCTTCTAGATACGTGTATACATGAACACGCACAGTTAGTTTTCATTGTACACATACTAATTAGAGAATTGAAATGGCTTTTCCAAATGTAGCACCATTTATTAAAGCTGCTTCCCTTCATGCAGCTTGCATGCAGAAATCAAGTTCTTAAGATGTGGCTCTGGTTTCGTGTGTGTGGCTGCAGTTCCTGCTGAGATTTGGCTGCGAACAAAGGGGAGAATTTGATTTCTGTTCCTTTATATTGGCTTTAGACACTGTAATTCGCCTGATGGACTTGACTGACCTTCTCAGTGCAATAGAAACTCTCATGCTGGTTTGCAGTCTCTCTCCTTCTCTCCCATCGCTTTCATCAGTGTATGAGGTCTGCCTTAATTCACATATACTCTGTTGTGCAAACTTGAGGATTAAAAATAGTAATAGTAATAATAGTCAGAAGAGTTGGAACTAAATTTAGGACATTGGAGAGGCTGCAAGACTGAAGAGTCAGTCTGTGGAGATGGATGTAATCACAAAAGATGTTTACATGTACAAAACTATTGGTAGCATTAACCACCTTAGTTACAGCTGGAGATCCTTAACCCAGGAAAGCCTTTCTATCACACAGAACAGCAATAGTGTTGCACTCCTATTCTTATTTAAGAATCAATTCCTTGACTTTTCAGAGCACTCCAAAAAACATGGCTGGATAATTTTCTTCTTTCCTGAGCAGTCACATAAATAGATGCATAATTCACTAATTGCAATCATTATTTTTGATCTGGGAATTATCATTAATTGTCTGGATAGCTAAATGCAGCTTATTTTTATGTTAACCGTGCTTCCCTGCTCCAGAATCCCTGCAACTGTCTCCTTCCACCCTCCTTGTTCATCCCCTTTCCTCATGCTCTAGTAGAAAGTCTCTTCTGATTTCTCCCCTGTAGCTCTTTGCATCTCCAAACCGAACAGGGTGCCAAGCAGAGGAGGACCAGCGGTGTTGTCCCCTCAATCCTCCCATTCTTTCATCCTGTCCTAACTCTGATGTGTCCTTCGTGTCTTCCCCTATTTCATCGCCTGATGCTTGCAAGCAGCCTTGAATGCTCTGCAAGCATCTCTGCTTGTCTCTCGTGAGAGCTGCACCAGCAAAAAACAGCATGCCATGAATCACGAGAGCTGGCAGTGCTGCATACATCTCTATGTTCAGGAGCAAGCAGAGGGTCAGCTCTTCAGGTGAGACCTTTGGGGCAATGTTTTCTGCTTCCCCGGCTGCAAATCATGGCTTAATCTTCTTCCTTTGCCATTTGACCCCTTTCCTTCAAAGACTGATGCATGTTTCTCCTTGAACATCCTCTAACTTGGTTGGGGAACATGAGGGAACATTTGGTAGTTTCATAGCCTTGGCTATTAGGAAAATGATAGTGTTTGTGGGTATATAATAGTAAAATTGCCACACTTTCTACACTGATACGAACTAGGTGACTATCACTGCCTAAAATGAGACTGTTAGGCAAGTGAGGAGAAGGAAGAATAGTTGGAAACAGGGATTCATGGGGAATGATGGTCCTGACGCATAGGACATTTCGCTATCATAGTCTGTATGCTGCAAAAGTATTTGCTTACCTAGCTGCAGGGTCCTGCTAAAACAGAACAAACCCGAAGTTGTCTGACTCCTTTTCAAGTTCATGGAGACTTTCTGCTTCTTAAGCACAGGACTTATAAGTGCATCAGATCACGGCAGGCTTCTTACTGTCAAATTGGGCTATTCCCTATTCTGCAATGGTTTCTCTCCCTTTGATAGCTGTGTTGTTCAGAATAAGGACTGTCTGTGGCAAGAGAATCTGGGAGAGTTCATCCCAAATGGAGCTCTAGTCAGAGAGATGGACTTGGCTGTTAATGTGCGAGTAGGATATAGATGAGACCCAACAGTGAATAATCTTGGTCCAAGCTCTTCCTAGAGCCAGCACAAATACCTGTGTGCTACGTGCTTGGAGCTGGATGTCCTGGCAAATGAGACATAAATGCTTATAAGAAGCTCTAGATGGAGTCCGCTGAATGCAGCTGAGCCTGGATTAGTCGGGGAGGGAATGGGAGCAAAAGATGCATAGAGCTGGGGTGAGGAGCTAGGCCCAGCAGGCAATGCTGACAGCTTTCTCCAGCGATGCTTGGCTACAAACAGCTTGCTAAGTACTGATATGTTGCAGGACAAATCGACTGATTGTTTCTTTTCCTGACCTTTAAATAATCCAAGCTCCCAAAGCATTTATCTGCCTCCTTAGCCAGAGGGTGTAGGATGAGGGTTTTTCCTGACATTAGGCGCTGAAGGCAGCTAGCTTTTAATTTAGGCAAATACAATTAAACGCCCAGATAAAGCACCGTTTCCAAGAGACAGTGAAAACCATTCTTGTGGGTGGGTATGTCTGGTTTGTCTCCCAACACCCTCAGAAAAGAGGGTGGAAATGAAAGCATCCCTGTAACCTGGACAATGCTCTCCGAGTAGTAAGATACGCTTCCCTGCATCAGTCTTGCCCAGTTATTCATTACTGACCCACCACATTGGGATGAAGGATGCTTGTGCCCAGCTGAACACAGAAGCTTGGGTCCAGAGGCATCCTATTTTAAGTGTAACCATGAGAATAAGGCTTCCCTATGCACCACCAGACTTTTCTTTTTCCTGAGAACAAAATTTAAGCTAAAAAAAATGTTAAAACAGCATTTTTATAAGTAAGTCTTGCATTTTTTCACAGCCTGACCCAGTCTTATTGCGACCTCATAAAAGAAAGGTGTTTGTGCAGGTTGCAAGTAGCTTTGATGTGTACCTCAAAGCCATGAGGTTGAGCTTTTAGTGGTGTGAAGGGTCCTTGATGCCCTTTCTGTGGAGGCTGGTTGGCCAAAGCAGCAATCCATGCATTACAAACCAGCCTTCCTGCATTGCTCATCATTGTGAGGAGTGTATTGTCTGGGATGTAGTCCATGAGTCTTCACTTTGTGGCATTTTTGGATCCTTTACCAATCACTATCAGAAGAATTTGCCTATTTAGGGAGGAGTTATAAGGATATTTTAGGGGGGGGGGTATCACTGGTGAGATTTTTAGTGTGTCCATATTGCAGAATGTGTTGATTTCTTTCTGGAAGTGTTCACAAACCGTGTAGATGAGGCCCTCAGTGATATGCTTTAGTGGTGGCCTTGGCAGTGCTGGGGTAATGGTTGGACTTGATGGTCTTAAAGGTCTTTTTCAACCTACTTGATTCTATGATTTTGTGATTCTTCTGATGTGAAGAAAAGCCCAAATTTAGGTTCCACCTCCCCTCTCCCACTGGCATTATTTTATTGTTGAAATGAATAGGGTTTTTCTCTGCAACTAAGAGAGGGCTCAGCTCTACATCTGTACAGTGTGAGAAAATAAAACTGATTTTTGATTGAATTGATACAGCAATCATAGAATTATAGAATGGTTTGGGTTGGAAAGGACCTTAAGATCATCCAGTTCCAACCCCCTGCCATAGACAGGGACGCCTCACACTAGACAGTGTCACCCAAGGCTCTGTCCAGCCTGGCCTTGAACACTGCCAGGGATGGAGCATTTACCACTATTGTGGCTATTGACATGCCCCAGGGTGTCTGAGACACATATGTGTGGCTGTTTTGGCACAGGACTGGCAACCTGATCTAGTTGAATATGTGTCTGCTCATTGCAGGGGGTTGGACTAGATGAGCTTTGAAGGTCCCTTCCAACCCAAACCATTCTGTGATTCTATGATTCATTCACTTCTGAAATAACAGCATTAGGCGTGTTGGCACATAAGGGCAACTCAAGCCACACTACGTGTCCTGTATCAGATGAGAGAATTACCAGTGGTAGCTTACCTTCAGGGTTGATGATTAAGACAACTCAGTTTCTTCCCACCTAATTGATATTACAGTAAGAAGGATAGTAACCCTTGGCTTTCTTATGAGTTGTGGGGTCATTTGTAGCTTAGCTAGACTGAAATGATCTTTGGACATACCCAAAGCTCTGTGTGTGCTCCAGGGTGAGTAGTTGTCTTCATGGCTAAGATCCTTACCAACCTGCTGGGGAGGTGGGTAAATCCATTCCCCTTAGCTTATTAGAACTAACATAAAACAATAAAGGCTTTTCTCTTAGCTCATTTTATCAGTTATGTGGTTTTTTCCCTTTTCCTTTCGTATCTTACCCTTATATTCAATAAGTTGGAGCTTAAAAAAATACATATATTTTGTAAAATACTTCTGTTAAAAAGATTTTCATTCCTTTCAAATGCAGATTCATTTAGAGCAGATATTTTAAAGTCATAATTTACTGAAAGAAGATGTTTTTTAAAGTAAATCAGACAGAAGCTTTTAAGAGTCAGCATGTTTAATTACGGGTGGGATTTAATAATATTCTGTATGGTTTTGTTATCCTGCTTGTATAAGCTTTAGGAAAAAAAATAAAAGATTTCCATAAATATGTTTGATTCTGTTAATATTTTAAACCCTTCAAAGTAATACCTTCCCTGCTCAACTCCAAGCGGTTGGATTAACTTTATCTATCCTCCATTTATCGCTGCTGGCATCAATTTCTGACATGAAAAACCTTCTAGGTTTGGCAGTAAAAATGGGTTGCCAGATTGCAACATTTGCATTTAACTGTAGAATACACTTGCTGCATTAATAACTGTATTTATGTGACAGATCTCACCCTTAAGAATCCCCAAGCTCCGCATACGTAACATCTCAGTGATAAATTACAAAAGCTGGTGATGAAGAGCAGAACTCTCCAATGATGATAAATTCAGCTGCTTTTGACCACCTTCCCTGCTTAGAGGGGTCCTTGGAGTATTCCTTCACATGCCTGAACAGTTTCTAATGGTCGCTACAAATCAGTCTGTCACAGAAGTTTTTCTATGTGTTGTTTTCATCCCAAATCACCCTTGCCAGAGGTCTGAGATGGCCAGAAACCTTGGCCAAAGCAATAGCATCTTCCCATGTTGAGATAGCCTTTGGATGTAGACTGTGAATTTTAAGCCATGAAGTAATGGAGCAATGATTAGTCATCTGTGGCAAGTGATGGATGCTCCGGGAGATGCAAGCCTAGGGACAAGGAAAGATGCCATCTCGGGGGTAACTAACTATCTCCTCTTGATGGTCTCTTTTGCCACTGCTTCTTGTGTCATTATTTCATGCTTTCATGTCTCAGCTTGGTTTCTGATCTCTCCTTGGTGTCATGGTGAGTCAAGGAAACAACAAATTCAGGTTAGATATAGGAAAGAAGTTCTTCACTGTGAGGGTGGTGAGGCGCTGGCATAGGTTGCCCAGAGAAGTGGTAAA
Organism: Strigops habroptila; assembly: GCF_004027225.2. Lineage (NCBI taxonomy): Eukaryota > Metazoa > Chordata > Aves > Psittaciformes > Psittacidae > Strigops > Strigops habroptila. The sequence continues at coordinate 2,854,177 of NC_044277.2, forward strand.
TGCTCTATCCCTGGCAGTGTTCAAGACCAGGTTGGACAGAGCCTTGCGTGGCATGGTCTAGTGTGAGGTGTCCCTGCCCATGTCAGGGAGTTGGAACTGGATGATCTTAAGGTCCTTTCCAACCCGAACCATTCTATGATTCTATGATTCTATGACCATGAGAGCCCACTCACTGCTGGTGTCTCTGAAAGCGAAAAATGAGTTGCATGGGAGCCTCAGCCTTCCTGCATATCATTGTTCCTGTCTCCAGTTTGCAGATTTGCCCATCAGCTTTCGGTCCAGCTGGTTAGACACCATGGCTGTAGCATCCTCAGGGGAGGTGAGGAACAGAAGTCGGTTACCACAGCATGAGCACAGGTCCTTGCACATTCATTCCAACGAAACATCATCTGAAGTAACATCCTATGCTTTTTATGCCATTCAAAGCACAGATCTGGGTAAACAGAGAGATGACTGTTGTCTTCTTCCAGTGACTAGATATAGTAAGAATAAGCCTACTCCACACCCCATGCACCCCTTTTGATTTGGTGCCTCAGGTGCAAAGTGCTTCCCATTTTGGAAGCCAGCTGCACCCAACAAGCTCTCAATTTGTAGCTAGAAAGTGTTATGCTACCAGAAGTGTAGCTGGATATTGCAATGTGTAAAAATACTGTCACGCTTGGTTTTTTCATCTATTTATTCTAAGATGTTTAACTGGGAAATGCTGAACACACACTGATGTTGGTTTAGTTTTTGTTTTATGGGTGGCAGCAGGAGAAATAAATAAAGAGAATAAACCTCTCCCTCCCTTCTCGTCTTTTGACCACCATAGAATCATAGAATCATAGGGTTGGAAAGGACCTCAAGGTCATCCAGTTCCAACCCCCTGCCATGGGCAGGGACACGTCACACTAGACCATGTTGCCAAAGGCTCTGTCCAACCTGGCCTTGAACACTGCCAGCGATGGGGCATTTACCACTTCTCTGGGCAACCTGTGCCAGTCCCTCACTACCATCACAGGGAAGAACTTCTTCCTTATACCTAACCCAAACTTTCCCTGTTTCAGTTTGAACCCATCACCCCTTGTCCTAACCCAAAACATTAGGTTTTGAATTTTGGATTTACTTCTTTTGCCATTCTTATGAAGTGTAGTGTTTGACTACGTTACAGATTGGCATTTTGAGTCAGTAGAGCAAAATCCATCCTCAGCTTCAGAAACAAACCAACTTCAAATACTTTGCCTCTTTTCTCCTGCAGTATTAGAGATAGTGAAAGATGAGTTCACATTCTGATAGCATAAGCAGCAGAGGGCAAATAATAGAGCCTGTAGTGATAGGACAAGGAGTGATGGGTTTAAACTAAAACAAGGGAAGTTCAGGTTGGATCTAAGGAAGAAGTCATTTACCGTGAGGGTGGCGAGGCACTGGAACAGGTTACCCAAAAAGTGGTAAATGCTCCCTCCTTGGCAGTGTTCAAGGCCAGGTTGGACAGAGCCTTGGGTGACATGGTCTAGTGTGAAGTGTCCCTGCCCATGTCAGGGGGTTGGAACTGGATGATCTTAAGGTCCTTTCCAACCCAAACCATTCTATGATTCTATGATTCAATGAATATCCATGGGCAGGATGTTTATCTGATGACTTGGGATCCTGAGTGCATTGACTTGCCTCTGGATTTATAAGTACAAGTTTTGCAATGGTGTTTGGATCAAAAAACCCCCAAATTTCCTAGAGGTTGGCTCCATGTTTATGGTAAGTTTTTGTGCCCACAGTTACACACTCAGTGATGCAGTTCGTATTGATTGACTGCAGGGACCTGTGGGATGAAGTTTGTTTAATAATTCATGTATGCAGGCATGGAGTGCATGGTTGTCAGGGCTATTCTGCCATGGAGTCCTTCAGGGGTCTGACATGCTAATCCAAATATGCTGATATCTATTGGAATATTAGCTTTGTAGAGGGTCTCATTTATTCCCTGAGTCTTATGCCAGTCATAAAGCCAGGAGCAGCAGTCCCATCAATGGGAATGACATTTGTTGTGATCTCTGGCTTCAGCTGATGCGTTCAGTCGTGTTCCTGCAGGCTCTCTGTGGAAGCAATTAGCATCCTCTGGAAGGGTTTCTGGGTTTGAGGGGGAAAAATGAAAGGGAAAAAGTAGAATCCAGTCTTGGAGAAGAGTACAAGGATCTGCCGAGCCATTACTTGCTGGAGAAGTCACTCTGGCTTGCTAATAGCACTGCATTTTCTCACTGCAGTGCTCTAATAGATGATTCCTTTTGCATTGTGGTCAATCAGGACCTATAATAAAGACCTATAATAAAGCCCATCCATCTTCCCCTTACAGGAGGAACCACCAGAGGTTAATCAAATCTTTGGGCAATTTGTGTGGACATCAGATGTTTTCCACTGAGTAAGGAGATGGTTTTTGGCAAGTCACACTTCCACAGAGCAGTAATGGGAGATCAGAAGGAAATCTCATAGGGGATTGGGTTTAAATCTCTTGTTCTATCTTGTTTGAAGTGGAACTAGAAGAGGCAGATGAGGATGCTCTTTGGGAAAATTTCTTGGAGGAAAAGAAGTGATTGATGCCAGATGAAAATGACAAAGAAAAGCAAAGTGAAGCTGAAGTTGCTTTAAAGAAATGTTAATTTTAATGCAGCATTGGCTGGTTGTTAGTAATGTCACAGCTTTTGGAATTCAGCATGTGACTTAACAAATGTATTCCAGAAGATGCTTTTGATCAGCCATGGGTCCATGGGCTCCTCTTGAATAACAAAGCTGAAGGTCAAGTGTTTGACAAACATGCATGTTTTATTTGGTAGAAGTTAAAACCTCAAGGGGATTATACATCTTTACCAGGACGTTTGATATTGCTCTCTCCTTATATCCTCTCTCTGTTCACAAAACACAGATGCATTTTGTACATGGAGAGCTTGCTTGTGATCATTATGAGTTCAGTCTTGCAGAATAATGAGCAAGTAGTGTCATGCTTCTTTCCCAAATTGCAATGTCACAAAATGGTAGTTTTCTTTCCAGATTTAGGAAAATGAAGGGGAAAAAATAAATCTTAGTTTTCCAGTAGAGGTCCTTAGGGATTAACTTAGTTGAGGAGGAATTTTCATCCTCCTTTAAAAGAGGAGAAAAAGGAAGTGGGGGAAGAAGAGAAGCCACGTGTAGACCTCAGAGCAGCCTTCCAGTATCTGAAGGAGGCCTACAAGGATGCTGGGGAGGGACTCTTCGTCGGGGACTGTAGTGATAGGACAAGGGGTGATGAGTTTAAACTGAAACAGGGAAGGTTCAGGTTAGATCTAAGGAAGAAGTTCTTTACTATGAGGGTGGTGAGGCACTGGCACAGGTTGCCCAGAGAAGTGGTGAATGCTCCATCCCTGGCAGTGTTCAAGGCCAGGCTGGACAGAGCCTTGGGTGACATGGTCTAGTGTGAGGTGTCCCTGCCTATGGCAGGGGATTGGAACTGGATGCTCTTAAGGTCCTTTCCAAATCAAACCATTCCATTATTCTATAATATTAATACATTAAATAAGTTCAGAAGATTAAGACTGTACATGTGACCCCCTGCACTTCACCACAGTAAATAGTTCAATGAATTTTGAGTGTTTGAATCCCATGAGTGATGTGCCACTTGGTCCCATAGCAACAACCACTTTAGGAAAGGTGCAGACAAAGAAAGCAAACTTGTTAAAGCATTGAAAAGGTACAGCATTGAAGAAGTGTTTTGTTTCAACTGTATTTTTCCTTTTCTTTCTCTTAAGCTTCAGGAAATGGTAACCCTGAGCACCAGAGTCTTGTCTAACACCCTTTTAGATGGTGTTAAAAATGGTAATATCCTCCCTTTTGGGTGAAAAATGGAGAAATCTGTTGCCTTGAGAGGAGGTGATTGTGGCTGGAATCCAGTCATGTTTCTCAGAGGTAAAACCTGGGATGGGGGAGAAACACAAACATAGAAGGAGAAGAAAGAGAAGCAGCTTTTGTTTCGGGTGCTGACTCCTAAAAGGTGCAAACTGAAAAATCCTGGGTATGGCTAAAATTAGCATGTATCTGATCTGTGTTGTCTAGTAAGCTTATACCACCCTTGAGCCAAGATGCTACTTCTACATGCCTTTTTGAGCATGGGTTTATGCAGGACTTCAGAGGAAGCTGGTTGAGATGAGTAAGCAAAGATATAAAAGACAAGGAGCGATACAGGTTGTGTTTGTATGATCAACACAAATGATGCTGCCTGTGGGATGGGAGGAGGTAAATCATTGTCACTCATTTAGATGAACTTGTCCCTGGTGGAAGGAAGAAGATGAGAGCAGAAAGATAGGCTTGCGCTGCAGATGTAGATTCTGCACCCTGAATCCTGTGTTCAGTTCTGGGTCCCTCACTACAAGAGAGACATTGAGGGGCTGGAGCGGGGCCAGAGAAGGGCAACGGAGCTGGTGCAGGGCCTGGAGCACAAGTGTGATGAGGAACGGCTGAGGGACCTGGGGGGTTTAGTCTGAAGAAGAGAAGGCTCAGGGGGGACCTTATCGCTCTGTACAACTGCCTGAAAGGAGGTTGTAGTGAGGTGGGGTCGGTCTCTTCTCTCAGGTAACAAGCAATAGGACAAGAGGAGATGGCCTCAGATTGTGCCAGGGGAGGTTTAGATGGAGATTAGGAACGATTCCTTCCCCAGAAGAGTTGTCAAACATTGGAACAGGCTGCCTGGGGCAGTGGTGGTCACCGTCCCTGCAGGGATTTAAAAGTCGTGTAGCCATGGCACTTAGGGACATGGTTTAGTGGTGGATTTGGCAGTGCCAGGTTAAGGGTAGGACTTGATCATCTGAAGGGTCTTTTCCAACCTAAATGATTCTCTGACAGTTCAAACCTAAATGATTCTAGGACACTGCAAACTCAGCTGAACCAGGAGATGCTGGGGTTGTATTAGCAGAGAGCAATGCTGATATGGGTTAGGCACTGTTAAAACTAATGTCTGTGGATAGACTCCCAAGAACTGAAAGAGGTTCATGAAATCAGTACCTCGAGGGCTTCCTGCTCATGTGCAGGATTACAGTGTTTCTCCCATGTGAAGCTCTAAATGCACTTGTTTCCTTTCCATATAATTACCCAGTAACAAACTCTGATGCCTCACATTTTAGTTGTGTGTTTATGGTACTAAACATGATTGCAGATATGTTATTGTATGGCAAGGCTGGAGATAAAATCATCTCAGACAGTCCAACTGGTCCTGATGGATCATTTCTGTATGTAGACCATTTAACCATCCGAGGTAGCAGATTGCAAATGGGATTTAATATGGATTAGTATTAGCTGCTGAGGTGTTTGAGAAGGTGGGCAAAACAGCTGAGTTATTTGCCAAAAAGCAGGTTACAGCAGTGAGTTGATAGGAGGATTTAGATGATAGTGCTGATAAAGCTCCTCAGCTTCTCCTGCTTGATTTGCTTCTGCAGTAGAGAGAAAATCTAGCGATGCCACATTGTCTGGAGAACAGAAATGAAAGGAAGTAAGATTATTGAATTGCTGAACATGGCAAATTCCCCCAAGCCCTGTAGAATAATGTCTTTTAGCGATGCTCTACAGTTGATAAAGGTCAGTTTGCACTTCAATTACAAGTCTAGGTTTAAAGGTTGTAAAGGACACAGGGAAAACCAGTGATTTCTCTTTTTATTTCTTTTGTAATTATGTTTTGGAATGCTGATAATATTTCAGGCTCATTTGTAAGAGAGGTTTCACAGTTCTATAGCAACAGACATTTTAAAAGCCTCTGTAGAAATGCTGAAAATCCAGGTCCTGGTTTTATTTCTCCATTTTGCAGATGGACAAAATAAGCCAAGTGAATTTGTAACGTGTTACAGTGAATTCATCACAAAGATGGGAAGGAATCTTGTATGGAAACTTCAGCCAAAGAGCAAACCAAGTTTTTTTATAAAGAATACATATTTTGTAGTCCTTTTTTAACCAGCATTCTGTTTGTTAATATTCTTTATTGAATATGATTTCACATAGAGCTGGGAGTGCAGGTTCTTTGCATTGAGGTTTAAATCCAAAGTTGGATGGGATGACAAAAGAAAAGGTTTCCAGCAATGAGGAAATGACCAGAAAAAGGAATAACCTTTTCCTCCTGTATAGATATGATTGGAATAGGACAAGAAATGTTAGATTTAAGTGGGCGAGTAGATGCTGGTGCTCCCTTACCACGGATGGCTGCTGTGCCGTAGCTCCATATCAATCTCTTCCTTTTCTTGGCTATGCCTGAGTGCCCATGCTGCTAACAAGCCATAAAAGAGAAAGCTGGGTCACAGGGTAAAGGTGACTACATTAGCAGGACCACACCACACTGATTATGGCACTGCAAAGTGAATTTGAGTGGATCCAGCTAAAATGCTGCATTTCTTAGGCTGGTAGAGCCAAGGAAAGCTCCGTCCCTTGACACATGCGCTGCAGTCTAGTTTATGTATGTCTTCATTCAACCAATTATGCCTGAGAGATGGACAATTAAAAAAGCATCTGTTTTTACAGCAAGAACACTGCTGCCTCTGGCATTTTATGCGCCATAGCAGTTTTCTCCATAGGAAAAGAAGATGAGGGAGGAAAAACAGGGTGATAAGGAATAAAAAATGAAAAATAAAAAGAAGAAAACATGGAAGATGCTCTTCTAAAAGCTGCTGTTTCTTCTGTATAGGCGGATGTGGGCTTTTGGATCACATCTCTGCCCAAATCTAAGCTCATTTGCACACTGAGCCAGGTGAATTTGGGATATGGGGTATGATGTTGCCACCCAATAATCCCAGTCACACTCACAAAGCTGTGGCCATTGCCTTAGAGAGAACTGCTCCAAGTATACGTCATATACACTGTTTAGTGCTTATTAGTCATAGCCAAGGAAATGTCAGCTGTATTTCATCCTACTTTCATGAAGCCACTGGGGCTCAGTTTCTTTCTGCTCAAGCAGCGTAACCAACAAGCATTATTTTGGCATTGAACTGATTTTTCCAAGTGTATAACTATAGTTAAATTGTGTAAGTATATACTGAAGTGTCTATGTACACCATATAGACATCCTTACATAAATATGTAAAACGTGTTATTAGCTATATATAATAACAAGTTTGTGTTTCATTTCCAAGTATCTTGTGTGTTGGTGTGAGGAGTGTCTGTCTGCCAGACACATGAATTAAGGCATGGAAGGAGATGAAATGAGAACACAAAAAAAAGGGATTTGGGTCTTTTATTTGTCTAAACCCATGTTCAGCAGCTCTCATTTAAGGAACACATTTTTGCAGTCAATGGAGCAGTTACAGTGCCTGATCCTGCTGCAACAGTGTCTTCTGCCACTGAGAATCAATCCTTTTCATCAGGGACTGTAGCGATAGGACAAGGGGTGATGGGTTCAAACTGAAACAGGGGAAGTTCAGGTTGGATATAAGGCAGAAGTTCTTTACTGTGAGGGTGCTGAGGAGCTGGCACAGGGTGCCCAGAGAAGTGGTGAATGCTCCATCCCTGGCAGTGTTCAAGGCCAGGTTGGACACAGCCTTGGGTGACATGGTCTAGTGTGAGGTGTCCCTGCCCATGTCAGGGGGTTGGAACTGGATGAGCTTTAAGGTCCTTTCCAACCCAAACCATTCTGTGATTCTAAGGTTTCCTCCTTCTCTGTCTTGAAAAAGCAGGTAACATATATAAGAATAAGAAGAGATCACTTTATGTGGATAACCAGGCTATACAGTCACAGAGTTATCACCTCCTCTTCCTTTTTTAATATACAATTAATTAAATGTTGAATATTTTAGTATTGTGATCTTCTCTCATTCAAGACTGCTGACCCTCTTTTCTTTGTCATTTAGAAATGAAATGGGTATGTACAGTTCTCTTCTCACACTTGTCAAGTGGCAAGATGATAGATAAAGAGGAAAAAAAAGAGATGCTCATACTTGTCAGTGATGCTTATATCTTTCTACAAGCAAAACACATTATATTTGCTTGTGAAGATGTTCCTTAATCCAGCTGTGAGATCCCTGTGATTTTGTAGCTCTAAGAAAGCCAGAGCATCTTTTATTGCATTGTCCAGGTTTCTTTTTCAGAGCAAGTACATTTCCCTGACTGGTCCAAGTCATTTTTCCAATCTACCCATCCAAATAATATAAGTAAAGCCATATATATGTACCTGTTTTCCTCACCGCATTCAGCAGGGGCTGCAAGATAAGGAGTGCTGGGAAGATCTGGTTTATGCATGAGCTGCTGTGCCTGCTCAGCAAAAGGAGCTTATTCCTGTGCAGATGGGTAGTGTTACTGCAAAATGCACCTTGGTGGCCTGCCTCTCTAGTCTCTTCCCTTGGTGTTTTGCAGGACTCAAGGTGCATGACAATTACTCCCAAGCAATGTAACTTATTGCTGTGTGATTGCATGGAGTGTACTTCTGTTATTTGGAGGTTTGCAGATTATAGGGAATTTTGTCTTCACTGTGTACAAATTGATCTTTTTCCTAGATTTTTTCTGGGGGGAATGGTCAAGTCTTTGTTGTGTGAGCCCTTATTTTTTCTGAAGCATTAGGAAGTTATTCAGTGCTGATTAGGGTTAAAGAAAAAGAGGACTTAAAGATGTATTCACACCTGAAGGGCTATGACCTTATTGGCGTCACGGGAACGTGGTGGGATGGCTCCTCTGACTGGAGTGTTGGAATGGAAGGATACAGGCTTTCCAGGAAGAGAAGAGAGGGGATGAGGAGGGGGTATTCCCTCTGTGTCAATGATCAGCTGGAGTGCACGGAGCTCTGCTCGGGAATGAATGAGAAGCCAGACATCTTATGGGTCAGGATTAAAGGGAGGGCAGGGACAGATGACTTTATAGTGGGGATCTGTTGCAGGTAGCCAGACCAGGAGGACCAAGCAGATGAGGCCCTCTATAGGCAGGTAAGTGCAGCCTCACATTCACAAGACATGAGTTCCTCATGGGGGACTTCAATCATAGAATCATAGAATCATAGAATAGTTAGGGTTGGAAAGGACCTTAAGATCATTTAGTTCCAAACCCCCTGCCATGGGCAGGGAAAATCCCTCAATCTGTTAGAGGGATAACACCACAGGACATAAGCAATCCAGGAGGTTCCTGGAATGCATTGATGATAACTTCCTTCTCCAAGCAATACAGGAGCAAACAAGGAGAGGTGCTATGCTGGACCTTGTTCTCACCAACAAGGAGGGGCTATTCCCTTCCAACTCAAACCATTCTATGATTCTGTGAAGTTATTTAGTGCTGATTAGCATTAAAGAAAAAAGCAATGAGAATAAAGACACGACCCAAAGATCTGTTTTCCTTGTTGTATAATGCAGGATGCTCTGAATAGTTCACCAGCGCTGGTCCTCTGTATCCTGCCCAAATCTGCTGCATTGGCGTGTTCATTAACACCTGAGTAGGAGTTCTTACAGAGTCAGATGGAGCTCAGTGGGAGACAGAATATATCCAAATAACATTAGGGTATAGCAGCTTCCTTTCCCCAGCCCTTGCAAAAGAAAATGGGAAGAGAAGGAGTACAAGCAGGCAAGCTTGCCAGCTCTGGGGTGCCTTATATGTGAATGTTACCCTAGAAAAGAGACTTCATTTGAGTCTCCCATGGGAGGCTCCACAATTTCCGATGTGAAATTCCTCTCCGAGGTTTCTCTGTATGGTGTCTTATTAACATTAGTATGAGCTGTTGGACCTATCAAGAAAATGTGGTAGCTTAATAAATGATGGCACAGGCAGCATTTTGTTTGTAAATGATGGTGCGGATGGAGGCACAAAGAAAGGAGTAGGAGCTGAAGGAGGCATTAAATCTGGCATTTGTAGAGTGGGAAAATCATCAGCGTGAGGGGGAGCTGGAACATGATGGACTGTTTGTTGTGAGAGGGGAGAGATTGATGACGAGCATGTGAAGGCCTCGCTGTTTTCCCCATCGCCTCCTGTTTTCATGGAGGAATAGAGTTTGGAGCTGAAATCGAAGTTTGCCTAAGCAAGAACAAAACGCTGTTCAGAGAAACCAGGGCAAATAAATAAGGCAAGTAAAGAACCTCATATTACGTTTTAAACTATGCTTGGCACAGGGTAAGATGATTGTAGTATTTCAGAGATGCCTAGAAAACACAAACTCTGAATAATTCCTGCCTGAAATGAAGAACAGGATTGACTTCAAAAGAGTGCTGGATATAATAAAGTTGAGTAAAATACAGAAAGCTGACTCCATCCTTTCATATGTACCCATAAGTATTCTTGTTTGCTTTTCTCATGCCTGTCATCCCTCCCTCATCAATTGGTTTAACAGAAATTGCTCCCTTTCTTCATGAACTTTCTTGCCTTATGGAAATAGGACTGCATAGCTTTTATAGCCCAATGCTTTCTACCTTGGTGGATGTGGTAGCACATCTGCGTTCTGATCTACCTGCCTTATCATTTATTATTTGTTTTTATTTATTATAGTTGTGAATATGTGCACTCTTTTGAGTAGTTTTCTGACTCGAAGATGTGATATAATCATATGCTTCATCCCCGGCAGTGTTCAAGGCCGGGTTGGACACAGCCTTGGGCAACATGGTCTAGTGCGAGGCATCCCTGCCCATGGCAGGGGGTTGGAACCGGATGATCTTAAGGTCCTTTCCAACCCAAACCATTCTGTGATTCTATGATTCTATCTTACAGCTTTCTTCATTCAATGCAGATTTCATTGATACGTTAGTTCCCTGTGACCACTGATGGCTACTTTTGTAAATGGTTCACTTAACTTTGATCTGATCACAGAATATGCCTATAGGTAGTTGTCTGTTCAGCCAGGGAATGCCTGGGGTTTGTATGCAGCCATCGTTATATATTAGTAAGGTTGTTCTGTATTTAAAGGGGTGCTGCTCAGTATGTAGATGTCTGAGGGCTTGGAGGAGATTTACACTATTTATAATGAGTTGTATTTTTCTTTGGTTGTGGGTTAGATTTTTTGGTGAGTTTTTTATGTAGAATAATTTTTAATGACTTGTCACAGCCGTGATTACTCAATATGGGAAACAACAGCGAAGAGATTACTTTTAATCCTTTTTTAATCATTTCTCCTTCTTTAGTTTTGTGCTGTTAACACATGGCTGCAGAGTCTGAGCTGTGTGTATTGGAGAACATTAAATTCTGATTGTGGAGAACAAGAAGAAACAAACAAACACAAACCATACAGTCCTTTCTGTTTACCTGTGAAGCCTGCAGACTGGCCTCAAGGCCATCCCAATCCCCATTTTATTCAGGGGAGAGGTGTTAAGAAAAAGAAGTGTTTCTGTACTTCTATGGTACTGGAAGGTAGTAAAGCAACTCCTCTCTGAAATCTCTTTAACCTGATGCTTTGCTGCATCTTTGTGTATATCTCAATGTTATTTTATTATTAAAGTATTTGTTATCAATGTCTTAAAAACACTGCAGTGCAAAATGACTTAATTTGGTGACCACCACCTTCCTTCTGGCTCTTGAGTCTTCATAGAGAGAAACAGAGGAGCTCTGAGCATCCCTATGCCCTTAACAAAGCATGTGACACTGACACTGATTCAGGCTTTGGGGCTGTTCAGCCTGGTGAAGAGAAGCTGCGTGGAGGCCTCAGAGCAGCTTCCAGTGTCTGAAGGGGGCTACAAGGATGCTGGAGAGGGACCTTCATCAGGAACTGTAGCGATAGGACAAGGGGTGATGGGTTCAAACTTAAAAGGGGAAGTTTAGGTTAGATAGAAGGAAGAAGTTCTTCCCTGTGAGGGTGGTGATGCACTGGCACAGGTTGCCCAGAGAAGTGGTAAATGCTCCATCCCTGGCAGCGTTCGAGGCCAGATTGGACAGAGCCTTGGGTGACATGGTCTAGTGTGAGGCATCACTGCCCACGGCAGGGGGTTGGAACTAGAGGATGTGAAGGTCCTTTCCAACCCTAAGTGTTCTGTGATTCTATGATTCTATGTTGAAACCTCCCTTTTTAAAGATGTAGGTACAATAGTCCATGTTAATTTAGACATTCAGTCTCCGCGCTTTATAAGAGGAAAACGGGAATGCATGGTTAAAAGAGATGTGAAATCCGTTGTCCCTCCCTCTGCTCATTCCCAACCTCCACATTTGAGCTCTTTGCCTTCTGACCAGGAAATATTACCTTTCTTTCAGTAGTATTATTGTAAATTAGCTGAGAAAAGCCTCTTTTGCCCTGTTCTGTCAGACTTTGCACGGGCAGACATGCCACAGGAGGGAGTTTGATGCATGTTGCTATACACTCCAACAGTGATGTGCATGGTGGGCGTGCAGCACTCCTTAATGCGGTAATTAGGGGATGCCTGATTTAAACACACTAAAAAAGGCTGCTGTTATTTGTTTGCTTGTTTGTTTGGGGACTTTATTCATTTGTACAGTTTGAAAATGTACACTGTATGGCTGCAGTCCCTCTGGGGTGTCCTTGCTTCATCATGGTTCTGTGCTATTCCTCAGATAAAACACTCCTGCTGACAAATAGTTTATTGTGTAATGTGTATTTAAAAAACCCAAACAACCAAAACCAACATCAAAGAACATTTAAATTGAGATAAACTGTGTAATAGCATGGCAACAAATGGATTTGGTTTACCCTTCAGCCAAAGTGAAGCTGCGCTTCAGTTTGGTCTTTGACTTGAGTCCTTGGCTAAAGCCAATGTTACTGGGTGAAATATTGCAAGTGAAGTTCCAAGCCTAAAATAATTCATTGCAGCCTGACCATTTGGTTTTGTCACATAGCTAAATTTATCTCTAGCCTGCCTTCATTGCAGTGATGCCCGAGCTCCTGGTATTTATTACAGTTTTAGTCAGCAGTCCTTTGAATATCAGAATAAGGTATGTAAAACTCCTACAGTGTTTGCTTCATTGGGACAGCAGCTGTGCTAGAAGCAGTTGTAATAGTAATAAGAATGAGAAAGATTGCTGGGAGGTATTTTAGTTGCTGTCAGAATCAGTATTTCACTTTCAAAACAGGGCTGTGCCTCTCAGGTCAGCACTACAGCAGTAGTCTGGGGACTGAAGCAGAATACATCAAGCCCATCAATTTGCATGGCAACTTGTCCCAGCATCTTCCAGTGACCCCAACCAACAACACAACAATATTGCCTGTTTTGTTATTCCCCCAAACCTGGAGGCAGAAAAGAACATGCCATTTATATGGAGCCCTAGTCTTATTGTTAATCCAGTTAATGTTTTAGCAGTCTGATTGTCCAGGGCATCTAATTACTACAGAAGGGTTCATTAATAATCCAGTCGCTACCAGTACTTTTGTCTTGGTTCCCAGTTATTCAGGTTTGCTGTTTTCATTCGTCCCTCTGAAGTTGGTTTTACCTGGTTACTGCTGTCATGACCTTTGGTGAACAGTCATGAGTTATGTTTGTGGGCTAGGATGGCTGGTACTCATGATTGCACTCATCCATACCTCGTTTTCCTCTAGAGCCATAAACAGAACAGCTACTTGTTATTACTGTAATCCAACACTAAACGAGAACAAATTTGGGCAATGACAATTGTCCAGACAATTGTTATTGCAGCTAAAATAAGGTCAGAGGAGCTCAGGTCAAGACAAGTTCAGACAAGTCCTTGAGACCCTGCACTGTCAGGTCAGGCCAAGGCCTGTGGTTTTTTACTACATAATGGCAAAATCATATTAACTGACTATTTTTCCAGTCAGAACAACAGCAGAAACAACAAATGTTGGTGTGACTAAGAAGAGAATGTGACCTGTTTGTTCATAGCTAGTGGGCAAATTACAATAACCAAGATGATCCCAGAAAACAGGATTGAGGCTGATTCTGAGATTGTGTTAAGGTCAGTATAATAAACAACACTGTGTTGTGCCCGGACCTTCCAGATTTGGGAAGTGATTTTCAAATAGGGATTGAGTGACTCTGAGTGACCAATATGTCTCTAATCAGAAATGTCTTGTGACAGGCATTATCATTCTTTGAAGCTGTTGACACATCTGGAGTGTAGCCTGTTTTCCCAGGGTTATTCATTAAATCTTAGGGCAAGAAACAATGGTTGTTGCTATTCAGTAGGTGGCACAAGCAACTAAAAAGTCTTCTATTGTTTCCTTTTTGAGATCCCACTTGCAGCACTGTGTGCAGTTCTGGTGTCCACAGCATAAGAAGGACATGGAGCTGTCGGAGCAAGTCCAGAGGAGGCCACGAGGATGAGCAGGGGCTGGAGCACCTCCCATATGGAGACAGGCTGAGAACATTGGGACTGTTCAGCCTGGAGAAGAGAAGCTGCGTGGAGACCTCAGAGCAGCTTCCAGTTTTTGAAGGGGACTACAAAGATGCTGGAGAGGGACTCTGCATCAGGGACTGTAGCGATAGGATAAGGGGTGATGGGTTCAAAGTGAAACAGGGGAAGTTCGGGTTAGATATAAGGAAGAAGTTCTTCCCTGTGAGGGGGGTGAGGCACTGGAACAGGTTGCCCAGAGCAGTGGTAAATGCTCCATCCCTGGCAGTGTTCAAGGCCAGATTGGACAGAGCCTCGGGTGACATGGTCTAGTGTGAGGTGTCCCTGCCCATGGCAGGGGGTTGGAACTGAATAATCTTAAGGTCCTTTCCAACCCAAACCATTCTATGAATCTACGAAAACCTCTTCCTCTTCAAATGAGCATAAGTAATACTGCACATGTGGGTATCCCTGAACAAAAGAAGGGTGTGCACTAGAGAAGAAGTGGTGAGGACTTAAATTGTTTGATCAAAGCTGGATTTTTTTTTTTATATGGAATGGAGTCAATGCTCATCATTTTTTTATGCCTGATAAATTTCAAATTATTCCCACTAAAAATTAATATATCAAAGGGAAATAGAAAATTCCAGCTCTGTCATTTTTCCATTCTAAGATTCCCATTATCCTGCCTGTTCCACTCTTTTCTCTATGTCAGCTGGATCTAGATATGGCCAAAGTCTGGTATAGCAATAAAGGAAAGATGATATATAAACCTCGGTGTATACTTGTGGTTACAAAGCCTAGCTTGAATTTATCTGTGTGCTCTTTATATTTAGGCAATTTAAACTAGAAGGTGGTGTGAAGGCAGGGGGAGGAAGGAAGTGGTGAGGAAGAAGAAAGGTCAGAAGATGGATGTTGCGTGCTGATTTTCCTGCATGAGAGCCAGGTCTTCATGAATGTGGTGTACCAGGATATTCAATAACTGCTTGTATTTTGGCAGTCAGACCCATCTGTTCTTGTGAATGATGCACACGGATGGTTGCAAGTCATAGAATTATAGAATCATAGAATGGTTTGGGTTGGAAAGGACCTGAAGATCATCCAGTTCCAACCCCCTGCCATGGGCAGGGACACCTCACACTAGACCATGTCACCCAAGGCTCTGTCCAGCCTGGCCTTGAACACTGCCAGGGATGGAGCATTTACAACTTCCTTGGGCCCTGAAGAACCTTGTGTGGTTTTGAATCTGGCCTTACATCAAGCTGAGAGCTTGATCAAATGACCAGCAGTGGTCCCATCCAATCTAAATTATTCCATGATTATAAGATAAAGAATCGAATACTGGTATTTTCCTATGAGGTCTCATCTCTTTTGCCCATACCCATGGAAAACTATGTTTCAGAGAAGCTCTGTCACATGGAATTTGAGGAGGCCGCCTTAATAAAAGATTTTCTTGACCAAAAAGTTATCCTGATCAGTCATGTCTGAGGTATGAAATGAAGTTGCAGCCAGAATTTTGTGGGTTATTGAGATTATTTGGTACTTTTAACCTTCATCTTTGAAGATCTATCCAGTCCTCCTGAATAAATACACAGCACTGTGCTGTGTAACCACTGTTGGCATTCTCACAGTGTGTGAACTGGGATTGGGAAGGTTGCTGAAGCACCCAGAAGAGGTACCCGGGTTGCATTGGTTTCGATGACAGATTTTGCGCCCCATGATGTGGATAGGATGGGTTTTAAAATGGTTTGGCCATTTTTTCTTATGCATAGATGGGGACAGTGGTGACAGAGGAATTTTGTGAAGTTTTAATTGGTGAGCCTTGGGTACAAACTGCTTGAAGGTGGAGTAATTAAAGTGTACTTGGACAGGTTGCCCTGTGCAGTTGGCAATAATACGGATTTAATCTGGTTTATCCCCATCGTCTTGTTGTGGATTCAGCTTTGTCCTTTTGCCTGTTTTGTCCCACCCTCCCCTACTGGGTTTTGCCTTTCCTTTCAGAAATAGCAAGAAGGTATAAGATGGACAGGATTGATGGGGATGTTGGGGTTTGGGCAATGGACTGTGCTCTTTCTTACACAGCTTCTCATTCATCCCTGTTTTAATTCGATGTCTGATTCCTTTGCTTCTCCTGAACAGCATCCCCCAGAAGAAAAAGAGGCTGTCCTAAGCCTCTCTGCTGTTACCATCAGCTGATAGATGTTTGGGGAGGCTTTGGGGTTTGTTTTGTGTTCTTCTGGAAGTCTTCTGGATCATCCTTAATTTTTTGGTGCTTGTTCCAATTCCTCCTGTATTTCTTGATTTACTTCGAAGGATCTTTCAACATCCTCCCCTGGGACTTTTGATTGCTCTGGCACTGAACTAAACTATGAAGAAGTTACTAAACTAATGGGAGTTCAACCATTTTGTCTGTCTCTGCCTGGCAGGGTGGTATTCAAACTGCATATAATCATCTGCACACACTGAATCTTAAATTTCATATAAAGATATAATTTGTGAATTAAACTTTCTCTGCCACATACATTAGACTAATGCTTGCGGCTCATTACTTGTCTTGGGGACAGACCGGGTGGTGATCAATCACTTTGGCTTGCAAACGGGTTTGTGATAAGTGACCTTCATAATCCATTCTTTGACGGGTAGGGGAGGAGAAGGCTTTTCCTCTCCAGGGCCTACTTGAAAGCAAAGTGAGAGCTAATGCGGTGTCAGACTGAGAACCCTGGTGAGCATTCACAAAAGACAAATAGAATCATAGAATCAACTAAGTTGGAAAAGACCTTTAAGATCATCAAGTCCAACCATTAATAGAATGGTGTTGATCTCTGAAGAGGCAGGAAGAGGGACACGTCTGCAACCTAATTAGTCACTGTGGCTTTTTCTGTGAATAAATGTCTCTTGCTGAAGCCATGGATTGATAAAATCCAGCTCAAGCCATGTCGTGCCTGAAATGAGCCCTGTGGGCTGAATGCAGCTCTTCTTGGGCTAAAGCTTGATTTGAGAGGCGGTGCTGAGAATTTGATGTGTTCAGAGTGGTGAACACACCAAAGAAAAATGAAGACGTCTAAAGCAACAAACCATTCCTACCTGAGCAACTAGACATTCCATGGTCCTTCATAGAATCATAGAATGGTTCAGCTTAGAAGGGAACTTAAGATCATCCAGTTCCAACCCCCTGCCATGGGCAGGGTCACCTCACACTAGACCATATTGCACAAGGATCTGCCCAACCTGGCCTTGAACACTGCCAGGGATGGAGCATTGACCACTTCTTTGGGCACCCTCTGCCAGCACCTCACCACCCTCACGGTAAAGAACTTCTTCCTTATATCCAACCTGAACTGCCCCTGTTTCAGTTTGAACCCATCACCCCTTGTCCTATCACTCCAGTCCCTGAT